>NC_041404.2:103934885-104142385 GCF_900747795.2 Erpetoichthys calabaricus
TTCCCGCGTTTGACTCGTGCTGTAAATCTCTTCCTTGTTTTTAGGTCACGTGATTACGTAGGAGGCGTAATGACGCGATACGTGACTCCGCCTCCTCCATTACAGTATATGGACAAAAAAATATGTTCCAGTTATGACCATTACGCGTAGAATTTCGAAATGAAACCTGCCTAACTTTTGTAAGTAAGCTGTAAGGAATGAGCCTACCAAATTTCAGCCTTCCACCTACACGGGAAGTTGGAGAATTAGTGATGAGTGAGTCAGTCAGTCAGTGAGTCAGTCAGTCAGTCAGTGAGGGCTTTGCCTTTTATTAGTATAGATTGAAAGTGAAATACGAATAAGCACAGAGCAAAGTACTTGTGTTGCACAGGATCTAGGTCAGAAAAGATGAAAATATGTGCTGTTGCAACAAACTGCTCTGGGAGTCTCCACAAAGTGAAATTGTATTTTTTATATCATCCATGGATAATACACAATAATGACAATATTATAGCATCCTGGGGCTGAATGTGAAAGGAAATAACCAGAAAAGCTCTCTCATGAGCATCAGGTACAAGGGGGCGTAGACACAGCACTTTTGACTGCGCGTCCCCTAGAAGCTAAATCTCATTGGTTCTGATGCTCAGCCTCCGGTGAGTATCATATGTTGACCCAGGCCTTGGATCAGCTCATGAAACCAGGGGAAAGTATGCTATAAATGCCTTTAAAAAATTCTGAAATCACTACTCTTAGAGGATGTTCATTCAGCTGTTTTACTTTGTTGTAGAAAAACAAATCACAGACAGACACAAAACTATTTAGCAGCTGAATATTCTGGCATTGTAAAATATATATCAAAACATTTAATGGAATTGTTGTAATTAATGGCACATGTTTTGTTCAGACAAGTAGAGGAAAAAATTATGGAATCATTAACCCAAAAAATTACAGTTAGTACTTTGTTGCACCTCTTCTCTCTTTTATGACAGATTGAATTCTTTGAAGCATGGACTTCACTAATAAAAAACAATATTCTTCATTGATCAGGTTCCAGCTTTCTTAATGACAGATCATCTTTGCAGGATAGGTCCTTGTCATGGACGATTTTTTCAGTTTCCGCCATATATTTTCAATCGGATTGAGATCCAGACTGTTTGCTGGCCATGTTATTGAGTGGATACGCCTTTCCCGGAAGAAGTATTTTAATGCCATATGCTCTCTGGCAAAATGCATTATCATACTGAAAAATTACTTCATTATCACCAAACCTACTTTTGATTAATATAATGAGAAACGTTGTCCAAGATTTCACACCTGTGTATCTACTATAGAGGTAATGATTGACATCTCCCCTGGTCCTTTACTTGACACACAAACCCCATTTCATCAATGAGTGTGGACATTTGTTTGTTTTCTTCAGGCAGTCATCTTTATATGTTTCATCAGAACTGTACCAAACAAAAGTTCTAGCATCATCTCCTTGGCCAATGCAGGTTTGTGATTCATCACTGAATATTGCTTTCATCTAATCATCCACAGTCCATGACTGCTTCTCTTTAGCCCGGTTTAAGTATTAATGATGCTTAATATTTCGATTTTCTGTTTGTAAATCCTTTTTCCTTCCACTGGCTTCTTTCAGTTTGGTCACAAACATTGACTCCTGTTTCTGCTCATTTGTTTTTCATTTCCTTTGTTGTGCATTTCCTGTTTTCCAGGCATATTGCTTTGAGTTTTCTGTCCTAGCGCTTTGACATCTTCCTTGGTCTACCTGTACACTTATCTTTTCCAACTTTCCAAATTTGTTTGTTCTTGCTCCAAATTTTAAACACAGCTGACTTGGAACAACCAACATCTTTTGCAACATTTCATTTTCAATTACCTTCTTAAAGGTATTTCATAATTCTTTCCATTGTTTCAACTGACAGCTGTCTTGTTGGGACCCTGTTTCCTGTCAATCAGGCAGGTGCAACAGCTCATTAAGGTCCACAGGCACTCACTTTAAACTGTAGACTAATTGGCCTATTTAAACTTGTGCAGGGATTTGTTTTAGAAATACAAATTACTAGAAGACTGGACTCCTTTGGTACTGTGTCTCTCCAGAAAATCCTTGGGTACGGGTGGTTTGATTTTGTGTTGAATGAGCAGTTGCTCATGGAGTCCCGAATGAGGCACATTACCTGCATTGTGAGGGAGCATCAGTTACGGCACTACGGCCATGTGGAGTATTTCCCCGAGGGTGATTCGGCTCGTAAAATCCTCATTGTTGGGGACCTGAGCGGCTGGACCAGACCAAGGGGTAGCCCACGTAACACTTGGCTGCGGCAGATAGAGAGTCATTTCCGGAGGGTGGAACTGGACCGCATGTCTGCCTGGGGGGTTACAAACCGGGATCCCGAGTTGTTTCATTGTGTAGTGGGTGCGGCAACGCACTGTACCAGTGCATGCTCCCCAACTTCACTTGACTTGTTGAGTGATTCCACGGTTTTTTCCTCTATTTCCTCTGAACAAAAAAGGTGCCATTAATTACAACAATTTAATTTTTTTTTTTTAAGTATGTTTTACAAAGTCAGAATGTTCAGTTGTGAAATAACAACAACAACATTTATTAATAAAGCATGTTTTCATCCAAATAATGTAGCTCAAAGTTCTTTACAAGATGAAGAAAAAAAAAGAAAATTAGGCAATACTAATTAACAAAGAAAAAAGTAAAGTAATGGCCAGGGAGGACAGAAAAAACAAAAAAAAACTCCAGAGGGATGGAGAATAAAGCAAAATCTGCAGGGGTTCCAAGGCCACAAGACTGCCCAGCCCCCACTAGGCATTCTACGTAACATAAATGATCTATATCAGACCTCATGGTTTTCAGGCTTCATGTGGAAGAATTAGACAATGATGGTCATATGCACCTCTGGCCTTCAATCCATCAATGTAGGAACTGCACAGTGCTTTATTCAGGTGGTGGTAGCACAGATCGCAGAACAGAAGAGAAAGTAGGGGTTGGTACAGATTTCGGAGCCATGAAAAAAAATGATAATTAAATGCATATACAGAATATCAGGGTTACACTAAAATGAAGCAATTAGAAAGCCATGTTAAAATAATAGGGTTATAGAAGTTTTTTTAAGTGCTCCACCGTATTAGCCTGGTGAATTTCTATTGGAAAGATATTCCAGATTTTAGGTGCATAACAGAAGGCTGCCTCACCACTTCTTTTAAGTTTAGCTCATGGAATTATAAGCAGACTCTCATTTGAAGATCTAAGGTTACGATTTGGAGTGTATTATAAGATGGAACAAGATTATTTAAGGCTTTGTAAACCATAAGCAGTATTTTAAAGTCAATTCTAAATGGCACGGGTAACCAATGTAGTGACATTAAAACTGGAGAGATGTGCTCGGATTTTCTTTTCCTAGTTAAGATTCTGGCAGCTTCATTTTGCAGTAGTTGCAATTGAATGATTTCTTTTTGGGTAGTCCTGAGAGGAGTGTGTTACAGTAAGTTGAAGTTTAGTCTAGTTGACTAAATACAAAAACGTGAACTAATTTTTCAGCATCTTGCAAAGGTACAAGGGATCTAACTTTTGCTTTATTCCTTAAGTGAAAAAATGCTGTCCTAGTAATCTGATTAATATGTGATTTAAAATTTAGGTCAGAATCAATAATTACCCCTAAATTCTTTACCTCTGTCTTGACTTTTAAGCCTAATGGATCAAGTTTATTTCTAATACCCTCATTATATCCATTTTGGCCAATCTCTAAGATTTCCGATTTCTCTTTATTTAGTTTGAGAAAATTACTACTCATCCACTCAGAAACACAAGTAAGGCATTGGGTCAGTGAACCAAGAGAATCAGGGTCATCAGGCGCTGTTGATAAATATAGTTATGTGTCAACAGCATAGCTGTGGTAGCTCACGTTATGCCCCGAGATAATCTGACCTAATGAAAGCATATAGATTGAAATTAGCAGTGGACCCAGGATTGATCCTTGTGGAACACCATATAGAATATCATGTGTCTTTGAAGTATAATTACAAAAAGAATTTTCTACCTGTCGAGTAAGACTCAAACCAATTTAAGACACTGCCAGAGAGACCCACCCACTGACTAGGGAGATTTATAAGAATATTGTGGAGTTGGTCTCGTCCATTGCGAGAGATGGACGTCTGAAGTGGAGCTCCGTTAGCAGTGGTGTTACTTTTTAATATTATTTCTTTATTATCCTGATATATCCTGTATTTATCCAACCCGAGGGTTCTGCTACAGTATATGCAAGCATATATAAACATGTTCGGCAAGAAAGGGGCTCAGAAAAAAATGGAAAAGAAAACTAAAGCTACATCCAAGCCCAGAACAGCAAGTCCAAGTTCAAGCTCAATGTATGGCCTTTCAGAGACTGACCTGGAACAGACGGCGAAAGCCCTGACTCCTCAGGACCACGGTCCGCTGCATCATCTCCAGTTGAGAGCGAAATGGGGAGGGAAAGTGCAAATGACACAGGTCGCGATAGCTCGCCGATTGGGGAAGGTCATTCACCTACTCCACACAAGCTGGGTAAATTGGCTGTAATAGAGCCCGCCGCTTCGCCTACGCTGCACGAAAGCAGAAATGATCTGTCCGAACTGAAGGTGATGATCGCAGAGCTCAAACAAGAGATAAAGCAAGAGATAAAAAAAAGCGAGAAGATAAGCGAGAAGGCAAGTGAGAAGCTGCGGCAGGATAATAAAGACTCGGAGAAACGCATATATACTCGCTTTGAGGCGGCCTTTAAATGTATGCTGGAAAAAATTGAGGAGCACATTCAGGAAAACGCATCTAAACTGAGCATACTTGCCGATCAGCTGGAGAATGTTAAGCAGTCATTCACGACTCAAATTGAAATAGCCAAAAATCTAGCATCCACCGCTGATGGAAAAGCAACAGCTGCCAATTCCAAATGCAAAAAACTCAGAGACAGACTTGTCACTCTGGAAGATGGAAGCAGAAGGAATAATATTAGATTTGAAGGTCTACCTGAGAATCGTGAAAGTCCAAACCCAGTGAAATTTGCAGTTGAACTGTTCTCTAAAATAATTGGAGAGGACTTTAAATCAGATACTGAGATAGCAGCAGCTTATTGCATACGCGGATCAAATACCTTTAGACCTAGGTCTTTTATTGTCCGCTTTGAGAGATTATTAGGTAAGCTAGATGTGATGGCACTCCTCAGACACAAGCAAGAAATTATATTTGAAAATAACAACATTCGTATCTTCCCTGATTTCTCTCCCACAACAGCTGCTAAACGTGCAGCCTTCTACAACATCAAACAGCGGTTACGGCAAGCCAATATCAAATACAGCCTCTTGTATCCTGCCAAACTGAAAGTGGATGTTCAAGGCCAATACTATGTATTCTCCAGCAAGAAGGAAGCAGAAATGGAATTAAGAAAGCTGTTCCCGAGACTATTCTGAAACACAATAGTGAGTCGAATCCTGTCATGGCAAGGCAAGGAGATATCACGAACTGTCTGATACACTAGTAATGAAACGGGTATTATAATTATACATTCTTTACATTACTCAGACGCTTTCTGTTTATGTCTTAATTACAGTTATAGACATGTGTTTGGAAGAAATTTTTTTTTTTTTTTTACTACCCTAAAGGGGACTGTTTAACATCATACCCTTGTATTGTTATTGTTATTATTGCATTAGGATTTACTATGCATATCCTGGACCACTTTCTAACACCATTCCCTGGGTTTATTATCTTAATACTTTGACTTCTGAAGATTTTATATCTTATGCTTATAGTTTGTTAATGATTATATTTTAGGCATATAGTATTTAGACTATATTGGCAATAGATATCTCTACTTTCTAATCCTCAAACGCCGCTGCATGGGGGCTTGTCTTGCTTTGGAGGTGCTCTGTCTCTAGGTATGTCAGAGGACTGGGACATTGTGAAGTGGGGTCCAGCCTCACATGGGGAGGCAAAATGGGGGGGTGGGGGTATAAGGGGGGGAGAGTAAGAGAGCAGGCTATATCTAATCTATCCTTTTAATCCTTATAATTATAACTACCAACGTAACAATAGGCTGCATGGCAATCACCCATAGGGAAATAGAAAATTAAGGTTAAAGCTGTCCAACTTCCAGTTAAGTCTATAAAATGACATCAAAAATTCAGAATCAATATCTCCATGATGGGACAGTTAACTTTGTGAGCTGGAATGTTAAAGGCCTGAATCATGAATTAAAGAGAAAGAAAGTATTCTCTCACCTAACAGATTTAAACGCTAAAATAGTATTTTTACAGGAGACCCACTTACTAAGCAAGGGTCAGTTCTGGCTGCAAAAGGACTGGATTAGCCAAATGTTCCATTCTAGCTTTACAAAGGAAACTAGAGGTGTGGGAATCCTCATATATAAAACAGTCTCATTTGTAGCATCAGATATAGTATCTGATCCTGAAGGGAGATATGTGATGGTCATGGGCAACTTATTTAACTATAAAATGATTTTGATAAATGTTTATGCACCGAATGTCGATGACAAGGAATTCATGCAAAATGTATGCATCCATTCCCAAAGTGAACACTCATAAAATTATAATGGCTGGGGACTTTAATTGTGTTTTAAATCCACTCTTAGATAGATGTCATCCCCCCTGTGACAGGAGTCCTAACACTGCAAAGACAATTACACAGTTTGTAACTGACCACAGCTTATCAGACCCCTGGAGGTTTCTAAACCCAAACTCAAGAACATATTCTTTCTACTCACCAGTACATCATTGCTACTCAAGAATTGATTATTTCTTTATAGATAATAATTTCTTGCCTACGATTAAATCTTGCAAGTACGATGCTATTGTTATTTCCGACCATGCACCTCTGATCTTGGAGCTAAAGTCACTATGCCCCACACACTCACCTCGCAGATGGCATCTTAACGTGCTTCTATTAGCAGACGAGAACTTTACTGAATTTATATCCAAACAAATCAGTTTCTTCCTAGAGACAAATACATCTTCAGAGGTTTCTGCAGGAATACTCTGGGAAACTTTAAAGGCCTTCTTAAGAGGACAGATTATTTCATATCTTTCCCACAGGAATAAATTAGAAACCAAGAAAGTATCAGAACTAAAAAACGAAATTACTAGAGTAGATGAAGAACATGCCAGGCTTCCAAGCGAGGGTCTACATAGGAAAAGGCAAGCTCTGCATTCAGAACTCAACCTCTTGACAACTAAAGAAACTGAACAACTAATTTATAAATCCAGGCATCATTACTATGAACACTGAGAGAAAGCTAATAAGCTTTTATTTCAACCAATCCACAAGCAAGAAGTTTGCAATGCAATCCTAGTAATCACCAACACGAACGGAGATGAAATCATTGACCATAAAAATATAATGCACACATTTAGAGACTACTATAAATACTTATATTGTACTGAGTTTAAAGAAGACAACACACAATCTAATGCATTTCTGGATCCATTACAGATGCCACAAATAGGTACTTTTAGTGCGGAGGAACTGGATAAACCTCCAGCGCTATCAGAATTACTAGATGCTATAAAGTCACTTCAAGGCGGGAAAGCAGCAGGCCCTGATGGCTACCCTGCAGAATTTTATAAGAAATTCTCCACTCAGCTAGGTCCCCTCCTATTAGCAACATTTACAGAAGCTAGAGACAATCAAATTCTACCTCAAACATTTCGTCAAGCATTAATCACCGTCTTTCCTAAACAAAATAAGGACTTATCATAATGTGCATCATATAGATTTCACTTCTGAATAATGATGTTAAGATACTCTCAAAAATCATAGCTAGAAGGATGGAGAAAGTGCTGCCTTCAGTAATATCACAAGATCAAACTGGATTTATCAAGGGTCGACACTTATCTTCCTTTAACACCTGTCTTTGACACCTGTTTAATGTAATATACTCACCAACAAAGTCAAACACTCCAGAAATATTATTATCATTGGATACAGAAAAAGCATTTGACATGATTGAATGGAAATACCTTTTCACTACATTAGAGAAATTTGGGTTTGGCCCGAACATTTGTGCATGGATCAAACTACTGTATACCAATCCAGAAGCTTCAGTTTGTATTAACAACATTTGTTCAGACTACTTTGAACTAGAACATGGTACCAGACAAGGTTGCCCCTTGTCACCACTGCTATTTGCAGTCGGCATTGAACCAGTGGCAGTCCACTGTTGAAATTCTTATCAGATAAAGGGGATTTTCAGAGAAGGACTGGAACAGAAAATTTCTGTATATGCAGATGATATGGTACTGTATATATCAGACCAACAAAATTCTGTGCCTGCAGTCTTAACAGCACTTACAGAATTTCAAAAGATCTCTGGTCTCTTAATTAATTTGAATAAAAGTGTGCTCTTTCCAGTGAATTCTCAAGTGCACAATATTAGATTGGACACCTTCCCTTTTATCAATGCAGATCAGTTTAAATACCTAGGGGTAAACATCACAAGTAAACATAAAGCTCTTTATCAACAAAATTTTGCTGTCTGTATGGAAAAAAATAAGCAAGACTTGCATAGATGGTCAACCCTTCATCTCTACTCTAGCTGGAAGAATTAACATTGTTAAGATGAATATTCTTCCTAAGCTACTTTTTTATTTCAAAACATTCCAATATGCATTAATAAATCATTTTTTAAGCAATTAGATTCAACAATAACCTTATTTATTTGGAACTCAAAACATCCATGTATCCAAAGAGCAACCCTACAAAGACCTAAGGCAGAATGTGGCATGGCTCTACCTAACTTTCAGTTTTATTACTGCGCAGCAAACATACAAGCTATAAAAACCTGAACACAAATAGATGAACATACACAGGCTTGGTCCACAATAGAAGTAAAATCCTGCAGTACTTCTTTATATTCCTTGTTTTGTGCCCCAATAAATGCAAGTTATCAGCAATATACTAATAACCCAATTGTGCTTCACTCACTCAGAATATGGAACCAATGTAGAAAGCATTTTAAGATGGAGAATCTTTTATCTGTGGCACCTCTGCAAGAGAACCACCTCTTTCAACCTTCGCAAACATATGTAGTTTTGGGATTAAATTGCTTTGAGATCTTTATATAGACAACATCTTTGCATCCTATGAACAATTACATTCCAAATTTAACTTTCCAGCCACACATTTCTTTCACTATCTTCAAATTAGGAACTTTGTTTAACAGAACCTGCCCGATTTTCCTCATCTTGCACCCACCTCCATGCCGGAAAAAATATTGCTCAATTTCAAGGACTTAGACACCATCTCTGCAATATATAAAATTATCTTGCAGTCCCTCCCTTTTAAAGATCCAAGAGGACAATGGGAAAAATTGTCTTAATAAGATCTTAATCAATATATCAGAAAAGGTGTGGAAAATAGCAATGCAGAGTCTTCACTCGAACTCCATATGTGCAAAGCATTCAATTATTCAACTCAAAATTATATATCGAGCACATCTGTCTCGCCTAAAACTGTCCAAAATGTTTCCAGGGCAAGATCCAACCTGCAAACGCTGCAATCAAATTCCAGCCTCACTGGGTCACATGTTTTGGGCCTGCACCAAATTAACATCATTTTGGACCAAAATTTTTAAGTGCTTTTCAGACAGCCTTGGTGTCACAATCCCTCCTAACCCCTTAACAGCTGTGTTTCCAGATGGGTTTAAAGTGGAGAAGGACAAACAAACTGTGATTGCATTCACTGCACTTTTGGCACGCAGACATATTTTGCTGAACTGGAAGAATCCTAACTCTCCTCTTCTAAGTCAGTGGGAAACTGATGTTTTATACTATTTGAAATTGGAAAAAATCAAATATTCAGTTAGAGGATCTGTACAGAATTTTTTTAAAACCTGGCATGATCTAATCAATAATATCTTAGAATAAGCTCGTAATGCACCATAATGCATTTCTTTTTCTTCTCCATTTATCTCTATTGCCCTATTAAACTCATCAATTTAGGTATGTTTACAAGCCTTAAGTTTTACTCTGTTGGCCATGCTGTCTCTCTCAGGGGTGGGGGGCGACTTGTTTTCAATCCTATCTTTTGTCAAAATTGATCTATTTGTATGGAATGATTACAATAAAATTAATAAAATTAAAAAAAAAAAGAATATTGTAATCAATGGCATCAAATGCGGCACTCAGATCTAGGAGGATGAGAACAAATAAACGGTCTCTGCATTTATCTGCAAATCATTTATTGTACTACTTTAAATAGTGCAGTTTCTGTACTGGTGATTTGTTCTGAAACTTGTCAAGAACAGAATGTTTATTCAGGTGATCATTTAGCTGCATAATGACTGCCTTTTCTAGGATTTTACTTAAGAAAGGCAGTTTAGCAATAAGTCTAAAATTTTCTAAAACAGATGAGTCAAGATTATTTTTCTTGAGCAGGGATTTAACAACAACAGTATTAACAATATTAAGTGTGGGATAGACCCCCATATCTAATGATGAATTTACTATGTCAAGAGCACTCTCAGCACATCAGATACTTCTTTGAAAAAACGTATTGGTATTTGGTCAAGAACGCAGGTGGAGGGTGAAATTCACTGAAATTTTTTGGAGGCATTCTATCGATTGACCTGGGTTTAACAAACAATCAATTGCAGAGAATAAAATTCTTTACTAGCAGTGTTATTTTTAATTTTAGAGAAATAGCACCGCCTCTCAAGATGGACTATATTGTTGTATTCTGTTATTTTAGGCTTCAGTATCTCATAGTGTATAATCAATTTAGTTTTTCTCCATTTACACTCAGCTCTCCGGCTTTAAATCAGACACTCTTTGGGTCTTCCATGGTGTAACAATGCTGGAGGATTTTTTTAACTTCTCATAACTGTCTTTTCAGGAGCAACTATGTCAGCAGCAGCTCTCACTTTAGAATTAAAATTTTCCACCTTACTATTTAGATTATCATCACTATTATAGTAAGCACTACAAACAGACTGGTTGCTTAAAATGTTTGTAAACTTTGAAGCTGCAGATGAGTCAAAGAAGCATTTTTTAAAAATATGCTTCTCATTAATATTATCTATCAGTATTTCAATATTAAATAGTAAGAGAAAATGGTCTGATAAACCGATATCCACGATTTGCCTCACATCAACTTTTAGTCCTTTAGTAATCACTTAATCCAACATTTGCCTTCCTTTGTGTGTTGGCTGACTAACATGTTGGCTCAGATCAAAAGGGTGCAGGAAGTTCATGAATTCTTTTGCTTTTGGGTCACACTGATTATTGATATGAAAATTAAAGTTGTCAACTATTAGTAGTCTGTCATATTTGGCAATAATAATTGACACTATGTCTGAGAATTCCTCAAAGAAAGACGCATTGTATTTAGGAGGTCTATACACGGACAATACTAGAGACTGAGAAACTCCATGAATAACAACGGCAAGATACTCAAAAGACTTGAATGTACCAAAGCCGACATCTTTACACTTTAACCGGCTCAAGTAAATATTTGCTAAACCGTAGCCTTTCTTATATTGGTGATACACATAAAAAAAGCTGTAATTCTGAGGTGCAGATTCGATTAAAACAGCCACACCATCAGAGCTAAGCCACATTTAACTTAATGCAATAAGATCAATTTTCCTATCACTAATAAGATTGTTAAAGGAAAATGTCTTGTTGGTGCTGTAACATTTAACAAGGCCATATTTAAGGTCTCAGAATGGCAGAACTGAACTGTCGGAACGTTATGGCTGTTTGAAATAGCAATTAAGTTACAGTGGAACCTCGGTTTGCGAGTAACTTGGTTTACAAGTGTTTTGCAAGACGAGCAAAAATCTTTAATAAATTTTGACTTGATAAATGAGCGAGGTCTTGCAGTATGAGTAGTACGTATATGCTTTGTCTGCTGAGCGTCATGTGATCACAACTGAGCTGATGGTTCTCTCTCTCTCGCTGCTGGATTGAGGGCAATCATCTCCTATTCTCCGTCTGAGTCGGCGTGCCTCACTCATATAGTCAACATCCATACGAGCATATACTGTTTACTGCAGCATTAGCATTGTGACTGTGTGTGCGTGCGCGTGTGTATCTGTGTGTGCTCGCTCGCGTGTGTGTGTATGTGTGTGTGCACACGCGCGCTCGTGTGTGTGTGTGTGTCCACGCATGCGCTCGTGTGTGTGTGTGTGCTCGTGTGTGTTGTGATGTGCGAGTCCCCGTCTTGCACCCTAAAACACCAAGCTGAGTCTCAGTACTTTAGCAACACCAGCTTTATTCAGCTTGAAAGAGCAACAGCGCGGTTATTTATTGTAGCGGGACCTGCCGCTCTCCTATACACAGACACAGCAGTCAGGCAGGGCCCTGCACATTTATAATGTTCCTTGTTTCTTGTATCAATAATCGACGGCAGGCACTTATAGCATGTCTGCGATCTTTTTGGATTCGCTTTTACGGCGAACTGCTACAGCGCTGGGAGACTGCGATTGCTTTGCTACGCTCTTCCGCTATTCGTCCCATTGGGTGCAATCCCACAAGAGTTTAGAAACTCACTCACACCAGCCATGATTCTTTTCAAAGGTAAAGTTCAGGTTAATTTGTTTTATGTATTTTTACTTTATATTTTGTATTAATCATTTTTATATGAATAGTTTTGGGTTGTGGAACAAATCATCTGAGTTTCCATTATTTCTTATGGGGAAATTCACTTTGATATACGAGTGCTTTGGACTACGAGCATGTTTCCGGAACGAATTATACTCGCAAACCGAGGTTCCACTGTATTTGTATTAGCGCTGCTTTTTGCAAATTTTTTATTTAATCTATAGTGTGTTTTAATAAAGTGCACATCTAGAGGTGAAATGGTAGTTAAATTACTCGCATTTATGTCAAACTGTCTGGATTTTTTACATAAACTGAGGTTGGTTATTAAGTATTGATGCAGTACACTTTTGAGGAAGAGTTCACTACAGAGTTGTAGCAAAGCATTATGTAAAGAATTAGGATTAAATGTACATAGTCAAGAGAGACAAATTACCTTAAAGATGTTTTTGGAGGGGACCCAGGCACCAAATCCATTAGGATGCAGACCATCTCACCTGATGAAACATGGCCTCTCCCTGAAGAGATCCCAGTTGTCCACAAATCTGATGTTTTGTCCCTCACAGAAGCCTTTCAACCAGATGTTTAATTCCAGCAGACGACTGTAGTACTCTTTTGATCTTCTAACCAGAGGTAAGGGACTTGAGATGAAGATTCTCGCTGCCAGGGTCCTCTCCTTCGTGGCATTAATAAGTGCTGCAAAGTCCTCACTTGTATGTATTATGATGGATCCCACTGCCCTGTTCTTGTGCCTCTCAAAGACTGTCGGCACTCTTCTCATAACACCTCGAAAACGAGCATTTGGAAAACAAGACACAAAAGATTTCTGTTTAGGGCAAGAATTGTTTAGGTCTAATGCGATAGAATCTCGAGTCACAAATACATCACCCTGTGTTGCCGGCACAGTGGGGGAGTGGAGATGGTCGAATTGGTTCTGGGTGGAGATGCTTGCCTGGGCCAATGAAGGTGATCTAGCCTTAAACCCCTGCATCCAAACCTGAAACAGGCCAGTTCCCTTCTCGGTGACGTCGTCGCTTAAATGAGGCGCAGAGATAAAACTCACTTGGCTCTGAAAGTGAGCGGCACGGTGTACAGTCGAGGTTGCTGAATCGCGATTAGCTGCGACAATCTCAGATTTTGGGGAGGATTCTTTCAGTAGGCAAGCCTTCAGTTCTCTGAGCTACCTCCGTCTGGATAGGAGTTTCTGGATCTGGTTATCGAGGGACTGGACTTCTTTGATAACGTGCTCCATCTCACCATCGGCTATTGTCTACTTCCTCTTCGTGTTCTCCTTGGCAGCTGATTCTCAAATGAAAACATAGTTTTGTGTCATATCTGTGATTTTTTTTTGCAAAAAATAAAACAACTGAATTGACATCTTCCAAGAGTAGTGAATCCATAATTTTGCCAAGGGTTGTATATGGATTGCTTCTAACCCTGGATGAGTAAAGTGAGATGGAGTGAGTGGCGTTTATGAGCTGAAGAAGCTAATGGTACTTTTTAGGGCCCCATCCCAGCAGTCAGCAGGTGATTCCATTTTACCTTCTCTCTCACCCCTGATACATTACAAGACGTTTTAGGTCCACATAAAAGACTACAACTGTGTTGATGTGAAAAGTTAATAATACCAGGAATACATCTTGTCATACAAACACTAGATTGTGCATGTTACATGTCGGTAAGAGTGCATACTAGTGCAATATAAATTATGCCAATATGAAACGTTTTTCAACAAGGAGTGCTGTCGGCATTAAGTTATAACTTCACTACCAATTAAAAATATTGAAATACGTTTAGTACTAGGGTGTTGTACCGTGTTAGCCATTATGAATGTAGAGAAAAGCCAAGCAAAATGACACCTTTTATTGGCTAACTAAAAAGATTACTATATGCAAGCTTTCGAGGCAACTCAGGCCCCTTCTTCAGGCAAGATGTAATCATCGTTTACATCTTGCCTGAAGAAGGGGCCTGAGATGCCTCGAAAGCTTGCATATTGTAATCTTTTTAGTTAGCCAATAAAAGGTGTCATTTTGCTTGGCTTTTCTCTTGAAATATGTTTGTAATACTTTAAACACTGCTCTGGTAGAGAGTGCTTGAAGTTAGGCAAATGTTTTCTTTTCTGCCAAAGTATATAAAAATCTAAAAGACATAAGAGATGTCTTTTATCTTTCAGTGTTCTCACTTCCACTACATCACTCGTTGAAAAGCTTTGATTGAATCATGATGTAAGTTTAGCTTCCACTGTTTTTTCTGTTTTAATTTGGGCTATGCAGATCTTTTTTTTTTTTGGTCCTTCCCAATTTGTGCAGTTGTCATTTTGTTTGTGTGCTGCGCCATTTGCATTTGTTGTTTCTGATTTGTTTTGCATATTCAGTTTGTTTTTTCTCTTTTTTTTTGCGTATTCAATTTATTTTTCTATTTTCTAATTTGCTTTTGAATATTCAGTTTGTTTTTGCATATTCTGATTTGTTTTTGCATTTTCTGATTTGTTTGTTTGTCCAATTTGTTTTGGTGTTTTCTGATTTGTTTTTGCATAACTTAATTTGCCTTTGTGCATTTCACTGCAGGGCCACAGTACTAACTAGTCTCCCTGTCAATACCAATGGGAAGCACTCCCATAGCATAATGCTGCATCCACCATGCTTTACCATAGGGATGGTATTAGGCAGGTGATGGGCAGAGCCTAGTCTTAGTCAGACATTGTGCTTCGAGTTCTGCCCAAGGAGCTCAATGTTTGTCTCACTCAGAAAATCTTTTTGTCTCCTGATCTTAGAGCCCTTTAAATGTTGATTAGCCAACTCCAAGGGTGCATAGGGCCGTTGTTAGTCACTCTAACTGATTGATGGAGAGCTGCTGAGATATGTATCCTTCCAACAGGTTCTCCCATCTCAGCAGAGGACTTTTGAAACTCTGTTAGAATGACAAATTGATTCTTGGTCATGTCCCTGACCAAGGCACTTCTTGCCCAGTCACTTAGTTTAGCCAGATGTCCAACTCTAAGAAGTCTCCTGGTGGTTCCAGACATCTTCCATCTCCAACTGAGGCTACTGGTGCCTCAGCTCTAGCAATGATTTTATTGCATTTTCCTGATCTATGTCTTACCACAACTTGATCACAGAGATCTACAGAGAGCTCCATGTACTTCGTGGATTGGTTTTGTCCTGACATGCAAGTGTGAATTGTGGGACCTTATCCACACAGGTGTATGCCTTCATAAAACTACATCCAATCAATGTAATATGTATTCTTGAATGATTCTGCCTTTCAAATTTATTTTGTCTAGTTTTGCCAAGCAATTTTCTTAATCAACTCCTAAGTAATATAGCATTATAGTCAGATAATCTTAGATAAAATTAAATAAATGACCAAGAAATGTAAAGAGTAGGGTTGTGGGGACTTTCAAAATGTAACTCAATGTTGTTTTAGAGAAATTAGGTGGTTGAGATTGGCAGGCTTTGTTGGGCT
Organism: Erpetoichthys calabaricus; assembly: GCF_900747795.2. Classification (NCBI taxonomy): domain Eukaryota; kingdom Metazoa; phylum Chordata; class Cladistia; order Polypteriformes; family Polypteridae; genus Erpetoichthys; species Erpetoichthys calabaricus. Next base: position 103,950,924 of record NC_041404.2, read on the forward strand.
GAATGTCCTGTTCTCCTCAGGATTGTCCTTGTGTTATAATTTATAAAGATCCATGCAAGCATTCCATCTGAAGAGTGTTTTGCTTTGCTTAAACAAATACCTAAACTTTCAGAACTTTGCATTTATTTCACACTGTACCCGACAAAGTATTTAAGCATGAAATATTTGTTCATGTACATCACTGATGAATAAGTAGCTTCAGTTTATAAAGTATATCTACATAACCGATTTCATTTAATTTCTAACAGTATATTTTTACTCAAAATTCAACCATTTTGATCATTAGAGTCACAATTGAAACAGAGCTTAATATGCTAGATTTTTTAAAATAAAAGTATAGTCTTTGATCACGGTAGCAATCTGGAAATGGTAAAGGAGAATATGTTTGAAATCCTGCCACAGGGTGGCAGTAAAATCTAATTTTGCTTGTCATCTCACACCTTCTTTACAGCTTCTACGCCTTCCGATGAAATGTCCCCTGCTGACCCTCTTGGATTATCTAAACTGTCTGGACCAGGTGACAAAGACAGACGCAGCAAGAAAAAGTGAGTATGCATGAATTGGGGCTTTTGGGTAAATTTAATGTGGGGAAGTTTATGAAATGGGGAGGAAGGGGAGAGAAAGTGATGTCAGGTTAGGTAGAGCAAAAGACAGAGAGACAGTGAGAGATATGAAGAGGCAGTACACTGCCTTGTGTGGTATGTAGAGAGAGTAGCAGAAGACTTAGGTGCTTTCACAACAGATTTCTCAAATTTAAGCCTATAAAGAATATTTGATTTTTTTTTTAATTACATTTAATTTAGTTAACATCTTTGTGCAAAATACACTGCAATAGGGATTGAGAAGAAACTCTGTGAGATTATGTGTGTAAAAATATGCTAAAATACTAAAGGTCCCTGTGTTTTATATAAAAAAAGAATAAAATTAAAAAGTAGCAGTGCTGTGATAGCAGTTAAAAGAGTGTCAGCAGGTCAGGAATAAAAATTGATGAACAGTTAACCATTGAGTGTAAGGGATAGGAAAGAAGGACAAGCATTATTTGTCAGTGATTGTGTTACATTAATTTGTCCACATTTTTTCTCCTCCCTCTTTCCTGTGCTGTCCTGTCCTGTCTTATCCTACCCTGTCTTGCTCAGACATGAGCTGTTGGAGGAGGCCTGTCGGCAGGGCTTACCTTTTGCATCTTGGGATGGTCCCACTGTTGTGTCTTGGCTTGAGGTAGGGTTCTCTGCATGTGTCCTGTGAGTCTTTTCCTCTTATAATTCTCCTTAGTGATCCACTGTACCGCTCCTGCCCCTGATACCTCTGTGTGTACACCCAGCATTACATTCCATATTTAGTTGCTTGTGGCTCCTAATCTATTTTTTCCTTCTGTCTTTCTTTTAATGGCACTATGTTCCCACAGCTTTGGGTTGGCATGCCAGCATGGTATGTGGCAGCCTGTCGTGCCAACGTGAAGAGTGGGGCTATTATGGCTAACCTGTCTGACACGGAGATTCAGCGTGAAATTGGCATCAGTAACCCTCTTCATCGACTCAAGCTGAGACTTGCCATACAAGAGATGGTATCTCTGACCAGTCCCTCAGCGCCTGCCACTTCTCGCTCGGTAAGTCATAGTGTAAAGAAGGTGCTTACAAACTTACAGTGGTACATGCTGAAAACCAATTTTTGAGTTTAATTGAATACTTTCATTTCTAAATTTGCATCATGTAATCAGTCAACCAGCAACGTGTGGATGACACATGCAGAAATGGAGTCACTGACAACCACTACAAAACCGGTGAGCAAACAGAATAAGAAGCAAAACAAAGCATATTAGTATAGTATTTCCTAGAGGGATATTCTTTCTTTCTTTCTTTCTTTCTTTCTTTCTTTCTTTCTTTCTTTCAGTTTTTACAAATGATTTGAGAATAACTATCATTTAATCAGTGGTAAAGAATCATTCATAACATAAAAATGAACTTTGATGACTTTTCTTCTGTACCTAGCCAGGTTGAAAGTGCTGAACACAAATCTGTGACTGAACTTAGTATTAAGGTACAGATGTGCCTGTACCATATTCTGGAAACAGCAAGGGCTGTGATACACAAATAGGTGAAGCAGATGCTCAAAATAGGTGTGATTCGTGAGAGTAAAAGTGAATGGCACAGTCCAGTTGTGCTCATCCCAAAACTGGATGGCTCTGTTCAGTTTTGTATAGATTTTTTATGCCTGAATAGGATTTCCAAATTTGATGCATACCCAATGCCATGTATTGATGACCTACTGGACAGGCTTGGGCAAGCCTCATATATTTCCATCTTTCGGGGTAATGGCAGGAATCTAGCTGCCTGAAGACTGCATTTGCCATCCCGGACAGGTGATTCGGATTCTCCAGGCTCCTATTTGGTCTCCATGGCACACTGTTGACTTTTCAGTGGATGATGGATCAGATTCTACAACACCATTCTGCGTATACTGGAGCGTATCTCAATGACATACTCATTTTCAGAAATGATTGGCGGTTGCATCTCGACCACCTACAGGCAGTACTTGACAATTTGAGGCTAGCTAGGTTGACAGATAACCCTAAGAATTGTAAACTGGGAATATCGGAAAACCCTTATTTTTGGGCATTCTATGGGTAACAGTTTGATTAACACTAGAATTACCAAAGCCTACAAAAAAACTCATAAATCCAGCCCACCTAAAATCCCTTCGCACTTCTCAGTCAGCTTCTTTTGTCTTGTAAATGAGCTGATCAAGACAAGCAGCCTACTATTCTATCCCCCCAGCGCCACAGAACAGCCACAAAGTTCTCCTTGTTCCAGCCTTCATTATCTGGGAGTGAAGTGCTGGAGTTTTAGAATGGAAATACTAGATCGTTATTTGGAACACCTGCATTTATGTGTGTTCCGTTTCTACAATAATCTGTGTAAACACTTCATTAAAACAGAAACGTTTTTCATAATTTAGTAATAAACGACAAAATGTAGACATAAACTATATAATGTACAAAGCCTGAAGTGCAAAGATCAAATAAACACTTTCACAAAAGGTTCAAGGATGGTGCAACAGCTTCCATGGCGCAGCAGTAAGAATTGCTGACATGTAATCAAGAGTCCCCCAGTTCAATCCTGAATGCCTCATATATTTACCGTTTTGTGTAGTGAGCTGCTCTTATTGTTAATATTATACAATAAACACATACATTTGATTTGCATCTGTAACAGCCACGGTAAACATATAGTACTTGTAAAAGTTACCTTTTTTTTTTACTTTTATTCTCTCAGTCACAATCACGATACATAATACCGCCCCCCCCCAGGGATCTGACATTACTACTCTTTATCTGAAACTGGGAATAACTGTAGATGTGAGTGGTGTTTTGAGACAATCGAAATGGAAATTCTCTGATCTGGATGGATTAAAGCTGACACACAAACACTGGCGTATCTCACTGTCACTTGATTTTTTTTATTCAATTTTATTGAGTGTTCCTGCTTATAATGAATTAGTATGCGCCTTATGGTCCATGATGTCAAAGCTGCATTGACAAAAAATACAGAGACATAGGTATATATGATATTTGCAATTATTCATTTTATGGTCCATTAGGAAAACATTGTGGCACGGATGCAACATTATTCATATTATTCATATTCATTTGCATTCCTTCTTGTGCTTGTAATCAGTGACCACGTTTTTTTTTTCCCCGATCTTGCCCAGTCTGCACAGAACTCCATGACATGCAGAGGAAAGAATGTTCCTTTGCAAGGTGAGCCATGAACGCTTTTCTTTTTTAAGTGGACCCTGTACATGCATTGCACAGTATATGTGCATTGATCGCCACCAGGTCAAGCTTGTTATAACACAAGCAACCAGCCACCTGCGTGCCCCTGCTCGCAATGAATAAGCTCACGCCTTCTGGTGCATGCTGTCACTGCAGCACTGGGAAAAAAAAGAAAGAGACAAATATATGTGACATTTTGAAGAAATCATTGTATGACCTGAATAGTGCCAATCAGAAAACATCATCGTACTAGGTTTCTGAGCAGGAAGTTGCATCCCATGGAGCGTAATTACTCAACCATTGAGAAAGAATGTGTTGGCTATCAAGTGGGCACTGGAGGCGCCCTGCTGATACTTGTGGGGTAGGCATTTTACCCTGGTGACTGACCATGCACTGTTCCAATTGCTCTACAGGCAGAAGGATATGAATTCCTGGCTCACTATTTGATTTTGATGTTTGCCATCATCCCAGTATGGCACTCGTCAACACTGACTGACGTCCTTTTGCATCTGGCTGAGCCTGGCTTGGACTGTCGCTTCATTCACACCAATGTAAACAAAGCTGAGAGGGCGATGTGACATTTTTGAGACCCCAACAACCTCCCAACTGTGCTGTGTAACACAGGCACGGACTGGTTTGCACGCTTCCCGCATAATGTGTCTGTCTCCTGCTGATTGATGCGGGGAACATTTAAAACTCGCTACTCACCTGGCTGTGTGCTCACTTTCTGTCTATTCTCTTGTGCAGGAAGGCTATCTGTTTTTTTTTTTTGATCTGAGATCTGGGAACGAATGCGGGACAACGTCATTGCTCCTGCTTGCATGCGTGTTTGATTGACAGCACCAGTTTGCATAAATGCATTGAAATTATTCCTGCCATGACAACAATAAAGCTAATTTTTTTTCTTGGAACTTGGATTCATTTTCTTCTCTCTTATGCAAGTCTGTCACCCACACATCACCAATCAATAATAACTTTTAATTATAATACAGGAGGATGCAATTTACAGTTATTAAAAATGTGGCTACAAAAAAGCATACATGCTATGTTCTGTATCACCATTAAATGTTTTTGTATTAGTGGGATATATCATTTAATTCTTTTCCTTGTAATACAATGTATATTCACAATAGATTGAGCTTAACATTAAATCATAAAACACAGTCCTCCAGTCATCCATCATCAGAGGCACTACACCATCCAATAGGAATTTAAAAAACTACTTTTAGGCAATGCCTTTACCCAAAGTGACTTACAAATCAAGATCATGAGCTGTACTTCAAAAAAAATCTTTCTTTCTTTCTTTCTTTCTTTCTTTCTTTCTTTCTTTCTTTCTTTCTTTCTTTCTTTCTTTCTTTCTTTCTTTCTTTCTTTCTTTCTGTACATATGTTATTTGGCTAATGCATGCTTAACTGGTGCTGGATATTTTTCCTAACTGAAGCTTTAGAACTAATTGTTTCTCAATCACTGATTTTATGTTGTCTTAGTGTAGAGGCTTTGATGTTTTAAAGCAACTTGTTTATTTACTAATTTACAGCATTAACATCACCTTCTTACCTCTCCCCCCCCCATCTCCCCCCAACCCCTCTCTCTTTCCTCCTCCTTTGTAACATCTAACCAACTAATTGTATACTCCTGTTCCCTGAAACCCCTTCACAAATACAAGGAGATGAAAGAGATTAGCTGGGACCAGGTAAGACATTTAAAACAATTTAATATTCCAAAGCCTTAATTGTTCACTTAATAACTGAAAAATCTGGAATTAACTGAAAAAAAGTTTATTGTTCTCCAAGATTTAGTTGGGTTGAGAATGGTAACAAAAGGGGCAACCTCATGGCATCTCTCCACATCAGAATAATGCACGGAAATCATAGATATAAAAATTGGGCCTTTAGTTACCTATTAAATCATACATTGAAAGATCAACATAGAAAAAAATGCAAAAGAAAAAGTAATTAAAAAAATCTCCTCCTTCTTGACCCCTTTTAAATGGGCTTGTAAACCATTTTTTGTCATAAGGTGGCTCATCCATTTATCCAGTACTATGAATTACTCCCCTTTCTGATCTTCTCTCTATCTCTGTCTCTCCCTCACGATCTTAGCCAATTTTACTACCAACTTTGAGCTCTTCTTTTGACTCTAGACTCAATATTCATCTGTCATGAAGTGGCTTTAAATTCTCTTTCAAGTTTACTTGCAGTCAGGCCTCATAATTACTCCTGAGTTAAGTTCTGCTTCAACTTTGGCTGCAGAGAAACTAATCAGCAAATCTCTTTAGTGGCAACTAGTGTCTCTGCAACCCTAAGTCTGGTATAACCCTCAAAGACTCAAATATCCACTGCCATCCAGCACCTCATTTTCTTGAAGGGACTATGTGGTTCCACTCCTCTACATTGAAGACCAATTGCTGCACCTTTAGCAGTTTGGACATAAGATTACTACCCTCCTTACAGTACTCCTTGACCTCTTTCTTAATGGTTAAGTTGTCTCTAGTTTGTGTGGTTTGTTAGCTAGAAGATCATTGTGGCCTTTTGCCAACTCCCCATAACATTTGTTGAGTCATCTGTAGTTCTGGGGGAATCCTCCTGAACTTTTTTTCAGATACCGTTACCTCCACCTGTTGAACTGGTGCCCACACCATGCCTTTGCACAGAAACATGACAAGCTCCACTCCATTGGCCAATGTAATTCATTATGTTTAGTGAATGATTTCTGTGGCATTGGATGCCTTCTCCTGTCAAAATCTTGTCAGGGAAGCACACTTTTAATGCAAAAGATCATCAGCACACAGTTTAAAAATAAGTCACATGAACATCTGACTAGCATGTACAAATCATATAAAACACTTAAAAGAACTGAAAAATCTAACAAAATAAAATGGATCAATACATTGCAACAGAGCACATACCTATATATTATGTACTTGATCTTAATATTATACTTAATGAGATATATTTTAAAATTGCAATAAGGTTGTTGGTTTCTAGGATACAGAATACTGAGCAAAAGAAAGCAACATCAATTTAGTCCTGAAGTCTATGAGTGGCACTTGCTAACCTACAAATAGTAATAAACTTGCCCTCTTAATATCTGCTTTCTAAATACAGTAATTTAATGATTTGTGGATAATATACATTAGGAGCAATGCATGCTTTTCTGCCATGACCAACTGAGGGGAGTTATATATGAAAAAGAAGGTTAATGTTGTAACTGTGATCAGTCTGTTTTCACTTTTCTTCTTTAGTAATTCTGACTTTTATGTTTCTAAACTCTCTAAACATCCCTTAACCTTGGCCCCTGCTCTTTTCCTTTCTCAGATCCTAGCCTACGGTGACATGAACCATGAGTGGGTTGGAAATGACTGGTTGCCAAGTCTGGGCCTGCCCCAGTATCGTAGCTACTTCATGGAGTCTCTGGTGGATGCTCGAATGCTAGATCACTTGACCAAAAAGGAGCTGCGAGGCCAGCTGAAGATGGTGGATAGTTTTCATCGGTGAGAGCTGACTCCTTCAATTTGATTCTCACATGTTCTTTCAGACTCTGGGTTATTATTGCTTTTCAATAAACAACAATTTTATACATTTGTCTCTTTTAATTAAGTATTCTAATCAGTAAACAGATTTCAACATAAATAGTTCTGGTAAATACAACATTTTTCCATTTGTCTTAATTTTTTTTAATACACAATGCTGAATTGCGCTTCTGAACACATACCACTTCTCCTTAACTATCAGATTTTATTATTTTATTTTATTACACTCAATGCTATAAAAATGTCTGTTTGTCAACATTCAATTATTTTTGTTTTTACATAGTCCAAAGACTACATCTCAGAAAAAATAATTCAACATAGAATTCAAATTTAAACAATAATTAAAATCACTACCTAAAAGTCAGAAAGGATTGAAGAATTGGAAAACAAAATATTTAACTTCCTTTAAATTTAGAGGACATATACCTTTGGAAATTGAACATTCCTATGGAAAGTTAAACTCTGAAAACTAAGAACAGACAGATGTCATTATCCCCTGCTTGACAATTCTAATGGTGTACATTCGAAAATTAGTTAGTCAAGTGTAATAAATCTGAAATTAGCCACCTGCAATCTGGAGTGATAATGTGACAAATTTGTATTAATAACACTACTTCCTTTTGCTGGATATGTCCCATTGCATGGAGAGTTCACTTTCCTGAAGAAATGATTTGCAGAGAATAATATGACAAAATGGTTTGCTATATGCTAGCAAAGTGGAATATGTCAAGCAGATTGTGATGTATTCCACTGCTTGAATGAATAAAAATGCATTTTTCATAAAGCAAATTAATAAAAAAAGAATGTATCAGGCACTTGTGTCAGAGGATTGCCTTTTGAGCTCGTCTGAGGTATGTAATACCACACGGGAATGAAAGGAGGCAATGTCGCTAACTGTATCATCTCCCTTTTCCTCTATAGTTCTGAGAAGATGCCCAATGAGGAAAACTAATTCTGCCCCTTCCAGTCAAACCCCTATAAAGCCTGGGCTCCCCTCAGAGCAAAAGAGCAAGACTAACCCATCTTCGAAAGGCTATGTTTTGTTGTTTGTTTTATTTGTTCATGTCCCATGCCATTGTGTGCTTGTTTGGCTTCTGCGACCACTGCTGATTAAAAGGAACAATTCGGTTGGCACCCAATGTTTGTTATTTTTTTACTCAGTCATTCTCCTGCCTGACCACACTTGTGAAGACATATGTTACAATGAAAGCTAAAGAAGGTACCATGCTCAGTTTTAGTAAATCAGTATAATCATTTTTTTCTCCTTTTTCCAGAGTTAGTCTTCATTATGGAATCATGTGTTTAAAGAGACTGAATTATGACAGGAAAGAACTGGAGAGACGAAGAGAAGAAAGTCAACATCAAACCAAAGGTTCTCATTTTTTTTAATTTGCTGTGTTTTGATTGTATAAATTGAGTGGTAGCTCTATAATGACTCATGCTGTTAATGTTGCTACACAAGGACTGATTGACAGCACATTCATTCTGTCCCCATAGTTTTCACTAAATATTTTTAGATGTCCATTAATAATACAGGGAATAGCTATTTAACAGTGGCAACATTTTGACTTTGAGATCTATCACGCTTATCACAATCTTGATTTTGTTAGAACTCTCTTTTGAAATCATAGAGACTTCCTGTTAAATGCATATGATTTTTTTTCTCCTTATTATAAGAGGTGACCCCAAATCTTTCCTTTCTGGAAAAGTGGTTCAAATCAGTAGAAAATAGTTTTTTCATCTGAAACATTTTTAATAATTTGCCAGCATTTCCATTAAGTCATCTTTTGCTTTCAGCTTTTGGTGTCAGTGACACTCTATCTTTATTTTTCTGAAAAAGTTTCAAATGTGATTTACATAAACATTTATAAGCAGTGGAAGAAATGTTCAAATTACCTGTAAAAAGATCACAGACATACACTTTACGGTTCTCCACCTGTCTACTGCACTTCTCACTCTATTAAATAATGCATTATACGATTTTGGTTTTGTTATTTACAAATTTAGACTATATGATGAAAATGACACACTGGTGAGGCCTCATCTGGAGTACTGTGTACCGTTTTGGTCTCCAGGCTGTGAAAAGGACATAGCAGCACTAGAAAAAGTCCAAAGAAGTGTGACTAGGCTGATTTCAGGGCCACAGGGTATGAAGTATGAAGAAAGATTGAAAGAGCTGAGCCTTTTCAGTTTAAGCAAAAGAAGATTAAAAGGAGACATGACTGAAGTGTTTAAAATGATGAAGGGAATTAGTACAGTGGATCAAGACTGTTATTTTAAAATGAGTTCATCAAGAACATGGAGACACAGTTGCAAACATATTAAGGGTAAATTTTCTACAAACATTAGGAGGTTTTCTTTACACAGAGAACCATAGACACTGAATAAGCTACCAAGTAGTGTGGTACACAATAGGACTTTAGGGACTTTCAAAACTAAATTTGATATTTTTTAGAAGAATTAAGTGGATAGGACTTGTGAACTTTGTTGGGCTGAATGGCCTGTTCTCATCTAGATTGTTTGATTGTTTTAATGAGAGCAATCAAAATACAGAGGAAATTGTCTGTTTTGACCAAATGTTTTATTAAAACTCTACAAGGTTGTATTAGTTATTGAATACTCTAAAAGGGAAAGCAAAGAGGACAAGACATGCAATAATATGCAACAAATATGTTTTCATACTACACCTTTGTTTTTCTAGTTGAAGTGTACTGATAAAAAATTTATTTCTTTGATAACTTTATGTAATCGGACTCAATATGCAAGTCATTGAAACAGACTAGTTGTCCACAACCTGCTGTCAGAAGACTTACCTGCTTGCCAAACTCAGACATTGTGAAAGAAACGGTCACTAAAAACAGTGAGAGTCTCAGATGCATCATGTATTGTAACTCATAGCAGTCTGCTGCGCAATCAGAAAATTTCATGTACAGGATTTTGAGCTACTCTAATGATTGCAAACCATTCCTGTGTTATTACACCATTTATAGATTCTCAGTCATGGAGAGGTTTTGCTGTGGTATTGTCAACTCAGACTCCGTTCTTTACTTACTAGTAAAGGTGACTGCTGGTTTCTGGTCTGTTTTTTTTTCTCTCTCTCTTTCTATCTCTCCAGATGTAATGGTATGGTCAAACGAAAGGGTGATGTGTTGGGTTCAGGAGATTGGACTGAAGGAATATGCAGATAATTTGCAGGAAAGTGGTGTCCATGGAGCTCTTCTTTCATTGGATGAGACTTTTGACTTCAATGACCTAGCCTTGTTATTACAGATCCCCACTCAGAATACGCAGGTAATCGTTTGTTAATTCATTAATTGTAACTTTTTGTTAGATTGCTTACTATTATATGCTGTTATTTGCTTGTCTATCTAAGGTCTCCAGCACTGTATAATGAACATTTGCTTTCCTTTTCCAATCTTAGGCACGTCAGTTACTTGAAAAGGAATACAACACTCTGATATCTGCAGGGACTGAACGTCGGCCAGATGAGGTAGGAAAAGTAGTACAGTAATCCCTCCTCCATCGCGGGGGTTGCGTTCCAGAGCCACCCGCGAAATAAGAAAATCCGCGAAGTAGAAACCATATGTTTATATGGTTATTTTTATATTGTCATGCTTGGGTCACAGATTTGCGCAGAAACACAGGAGGTTGTAGAGAGACAGGAACGTTATTCAAACACTGCAAACAAACATTTGTCTCTTTTTCAAAAGTTTAAACTGTGCTCCATGACAAGACAGAGATGACAGTTCTGTCTCACAATTAAAAGAATGCAAACATATCTTCCTCTTCAAAGGAAACAGAGGGGAATGCAAACAAATCAATAGGGCTGTTTGGCTTAAGTATGCGAAGCACCGCCGGTACAAAGCTGTTGAAGGCGGCAGCTCACACCCCCTCTGTCAGGAGCAGGGAGAGAGAGAGAGAGAGACAGAGAAAAACAAAGTCAAAAATCAATACGTGCCCTTTGAGCTTTTAAGTATGCGAAGCACCGTGCAGCATGTCGCTTCACAAAGCAGCGCACACATCTAGGTGTGCGAACAGCCCCCCTGCTCACACCCCCTACGTCAGGATCAGAGAAAGTCAGCGCAAGAGAGAGAGAGAGAAAGTACGTTGGGTAGCTTCTCAGCCATCTGCCAATAGCGTCCCTTGTATGAAATCAACTGGGCAAACCAACTGAGGAAGCATGTACCAGAAATTAAAAGACCCATTGTCCTCAGAAATCCGCGAACCAGCAAAAAATCTGCGATATATATTTAAATATGCTTACATATAAAATCCACGATAGAGTGAAGCCACGAAAGGCGAAGCGCGATATAGCGAGGGATCACTGTATTATTGAATTGCAGTGGTAAACTTGATTTGCTGAAGCTAAAATCACAAACACAATGTAAATTATATTTATTTAAAATACATCGTAGTATTGCTATACCCCATACTGAATTATAAACTTTGTTTGCTCAGTTTTAAGAAATAATTTGCACCTAAAGTCTGTCCGCCCATGATACCTGACTACAGCTTTTTGTAAAGATTTTTCCCTCCTTGGTGTCCTACAGTTTTCTATGTCATCATAAAGTTGTAAACATATGGACTCCTCCCTGAGAAAGATTCTCTTTGAGACACTTGTGGTCATCATTAAGTGTAATGTCATATGTGATGCTATTCTGTCTCATTCATAATGAAAATTACCTCCTCAAGGATTTTCACTGTGCTTCCAAAGGCTATAACAGTGCAGGGTGGTATAAACTGTGATAATGGTAATATCATTTTACTAAAAGAAGAACACAAAGTGAGAAAATTCTAATTTTTCAGTCACATCAAATTACTCCATAAACTTAATAAATAGCCTCACACAGCTCAAGAAACACTGAAGAATCTACTTAGGTGTCCTGGTTTTAATGGCAATATCACTCACTGATTTTTCTACTGACCATACAAGCAGAGCATGGTGTGTCTTTGGTGATTTTTTAATCTTTAATTTATCCAGTTACTAATTCATCATGTAGATTCCTACTCTCCCCGCCTCTATCTCCTTCTGGGATAGATTTGTAGGGTCAAGTAGTTAACCCTGGTCTCCTAGGGTAAACACTGCAATGTACAAACTGTAAACCTTTATTCACCTCTTCACTGAGGCCTATCATCCTGTCCCATGGTTTCTTTTATCACTGCTATACTGTTGATACACAGCAGTACCTGTTGTTCCAGAGGACCACATGGTATCAGCAGGATGCATGTCTCACTGATACTGTTACCTGGATGAAAAAACATCATCTCCAGCTCATCCTGAAAAAGACAGACCTTCCCAACTCATCTGTCTATTCAGCACCTAATTTCTGTTCAGCTCAGCTTATTACCACTAACACCTGCCAAGTCTAGGGTGGTGATCAATGGCCAGAAGATTCACTCTATACAAACATCCACAAGATCAGGGTGTACCTGCCAGAGTATGCAACACAACTCCAGGTCTAGGCTTTGGTCTTGTCATGTCTGAACTACTGCAGCTCTCTGATGACAGGAGTACTGGTAACTGCCATCAAGCTTTTGCAGTTGATATAAAATGCAGTGTCATGTCAGGTGTTCATCTGGCCAAGGCAGGCACATTTCACTCCCTTTTCAAAGCACTATATTGACTTACTGAAACGGTACATATTAAGTTTAAATCCTTGATTCTTGCCTAAAGAGTAGCTAATGGGTTAACAACTATATATGGAAACACTTCTTAGGTTCCATGCTCCATCTCAACCACTCAGGTCTGCTAACAAATAGTGTATGGTGTTGCATTTTCTGTATGTCATCAAATCTCCATCCAGACTTACTTCATATGTAGTTCTTAGCTGGAGCGTCCACTTCCACTCAAAATTCTGACTCCTTCAATGTGCTTAAGAAGTATACAAAGGCTCTCCTGTTTGGTTAAATTTTGACTAAATGATTAGGGTTTTGTAACCAAGGAATTTTAGCTAACTTGTAGTTTGTTCTGAGCTCTTAATGTGTGATGATCAATTTTGTAACCTTGTCCTGAAACGCTTGTTCTCAAAGAGTCCCCAAGACTGGTGTTTACCTGATTATGTTGACCTCTTAATGTAAGTCACTTAGATTAAAGCTTCTGCTAAACAAATAATAATATATGTACATGTAAACTGCAGTCTGTCAATATTAAAGCAAAAATTTGCAAAGCTTCAGCAAAGAATACCCTTTGAAATACAGCACTTGCATTAACTAACCAGCAAACATTGTTAAAAATCAGTTGGAATATGTCTATTAGCTAACTAAATATTAAAATTATTTTGATATTGGAATAGTGGATGGAAAAGTATGTTGTGTTAAATGGCAAAAGAGTGGACTTATTCCAATTAATGTATAACCTATGAGAGTTTCAAAGGATTTAAATAAGTCTAAAACATGAGGTAGGCCTTGAGGCGCATTGTCCAAAAATAGTAAAATGTCATCTGCATAAAGTGCAGTTTTTTGGGGCCCCCCAACAGTATTAATTCAATCATTGGTACAAAGAGTTATGGCAATGGGCTCTAACATAAAATTAAAAAGTACAAGAGGCAATAAGAGGCCCTGCCTGGCACCTTTAAAGATAGAAAAGAGACAGGGTGTGTTAGTATTAGAGATAATAATTGCTGTAGTTGAGGGATATAATGATTGAACCAAATTTATCGAGCTGGCATAAACACCTATGCTTTTCAACACATGCCATAATAAATCCTACTACATGCTTCTCAGTGTCTACAGTAAGGAGGGTAATTTGACGAGACAGAGATGGGGATGCATCTTAGATGTGTAGTAGCTGCCTAATGTGATCTGCACCACGATGGATTTGAAAAAACCTTGCCTGATCTAAATTAATCAATTTGTGAATAACTCACTGTGACCATCTTGCAAGTAACTGTAAGTAATTTGGCGTTTAAATTAATTAAACAACCGGGGTGATAGTATAAAATAATCAATTAGGTCTTTACCTTGTTTTAATAATAAGGTGATTAAAACAGAGTTACTTGTAGGTTGTAGTTTAGTACTCAAGGCCGAGTAATTTAATATCTTCTGATTAAGTAGCAACAGTTTATCCCAGAATCTTAAAAGTAAGTTTAGGTGGAAGCCAATCTGGCCACGGCAAACGCCTCTCATTCTTAGGTTTTAGTGTATCCCTCAATGAATCATTCATAACTGGAGCATCAAGGCTGACAATATTTTCAGCAGATAATCAGGGAAACTGTAGATCTTTAAAGGAAAAGTCATTGTTCTATGAGGAACATTCAAGATCAGCCTGAAATAAGATGGAAAAAATTCCCAAAATCGATTGTTTATTTGCAAAGGATTGTTAAAAGTAATTCCACATTTATTTATTACAGCTAGAATAGAGGAAAATGCTTTGCATTGGCATAGTCTTTGGTCATTAATTTACTGGGCTTAGCAGTTGAAGAACAATACTTAGCACGTATTCTATGCAATTTAAATTCCACTTTGTGTAGAAGAAAGGCATTTAATTTAGATATAATGGGAGTAATCTGAAGCTCCTAATTGAGATCTACTGTAAGAGGTTATTGCTCCCCCAAGCACAGAGTACATGCCTCCATGACGTTTATCTGTTATGTCTGTGACTATGCTAAATGAGTGGAGTACACAATCGAGATATTATGAATCACACCTTTAAGTGCCAACTAGATATAATCACTAGAAATCTACTAGCACAAATGACAGTTTTTCACAGAAATCTATATTTTTAAAAGCATTGTATTAAAATGCCATTGGGGCACTTGTGAGGCAAATTGTGATAAATATAATCCAAACAAGACAGATCTGTGATCTGATAAGGTAGTGAGCTCAAGACTGGAGTTCGACAATGAACTGAATAAAGGCTGAGAAATAAAAATGTAGTCAATTCCTGAATATGAACGCAAGTGCAGGGAGGAAAAAGTAAATTATTTAGAGGATGTGTTAAACAAGCATAATATGTCTGAGAGCGACAAGCCAGTTGCAGATTTGCATAGAGCAAAACTGGAGTCATAATGGCATTTGTGCCCATACACTCAACGAGGGTGAAATCTTTTGGAATAGTTGATTAGTGATGTATATATATATATAGAATGATGTTTGAAATTGTGTTGGACACTATATCAAATAATCAGCTATTTTTTCTTTTTCATGAATTCAACATAGTCATTGTAGAATCTTCCTTCAATATCCGACCCTGAATTTAGTATTTTAATGTACAGGTTGCGGTAAAATAAAATTAGTACCCCATGTTTTAAAGAATATGCAGCAACATCATATTGTTTGTTACAGAGTCATCTGACATCTTTACTTAAAAGCTTGGTTTCCTAGAAGAAGGTTTATGTCAGCCCATTTACACCAAAGGTAATTAAGAACTGCGGTCATTTAAGTTCCTGACCCTACCTTGCGCACATTCCAAAAATGTATCATAGAATTATTCAAAAGTAATTTAATGTAGAGGAAGAATGAGAGACAGAAACAAAAGAAATTTCAAATAGAGTGCACTGGGTCTACCAGTCTCTGTCTTGACCTCAACTCCCTGCCTCTAGCTGGGCTTGCGAGAAAGTAACAAAAGGCTATCCCACCCCCATTCTAATAAAGCAGCAAACCCTGTACTAAACCCACCATCCTCCCCACCTGACACAAATTTTGAAAAAATGTTAGAATTAAGGGGTTATTAATAGAGAGAGGGAGGCAAAAATGGACAGCACAGAATAACTACTAAAAAACAGACTTTCCATCTGCAACCATTTAAAGTCTGAGATGTACAGCTTGAACAGAAATTGTAGTGCTCTGGTGCTGCTCACATCCATATTAGAGACACAGTCCTTAAGTCTTACAAATTCTGATCTGCCAGACAGATAGTCCATTATATGTTTCACCATAGAGCAGTGTGTCAAAAATTCAGAGAATACCTAACTTGACCCTGCTGGCATGTTGCCCCTGCTAAACAAAAGAGAAACAATTCTTTACATATTAATTTATTTTTAAAAAAATGCAGCCCAATCATGTGTGGTGGTATGTATTATAAAAGTGAAAGAAAAATCAGTGACTTACAATAGAGAATATTAAATGTGCACTGATAATTGGGCTTAAAATAGTGCACTAAAATTGACCCTACTTTTAATAGTGATTTTAAATTGAACTGAAAAAATATGGAACACTTTACATTTGATTTGATATCAATTAATGGCTTTTTTGTTGCTGAGTTTGAAATCTGAAATTGAAGATCGTTGCCTTCATACCCAAGCAAGCAGCACTAACTTCATCTGTCAGTCAGTTTCTTTTATCTGTTTTAATGTTGTTTAACTCTGAGAATAAGTATAACGCAGAGAATAAGTCAGTTTTAGGAGGAATTAAGATTGACAGTTGAAAGAAATATAAAACAGCACACACTTAGAAATGCAGACTACTTATCCTTTGCAAAAGTGTAACCACAGAGAGAAAACAATGTCAGCACTGCCCTTTGCAGACTCTATGAAGACAGTATACTGAAATAAGTCTTTAAGGTTAATAAATTCCTTAACTCTGTAGCAGTATTGTTTAGGGAAGCTCTGAACCACACAATGAAAAAAAAAATATGGGGTAACCCTTATTTCGTAGTACATACGTAACATTTTCACATACATACGTACGAGATAAGGGTTATCTCATAACTTTTTTCATTGTGTAGGTCTGAGCTTCTGTATTTGTTGAATTGGCTCCTGGCACAAAATAATTCAATGCACTTCACACGAGCAATGAACTTAAAAGCAGATTTCAAACAAATGGCTGTAGTACGCTAATTTTGGAGACTGCAGTTGTATATCACTTGTGACATGAAAATGAGCTTCTGGTGCACCAGTTAGAAGTCAACTGAACTGTGAGGCTGCCGTGATGACAAATGATCTACTAATAAGCTCTGGGTGGTGCAGCTCATATATTTTTGTTCTGTTTCTTTGGTAACTGAGGTCTTGGTGAACACTGGCATGTCACCCAAAACGTCATGGTGCGTTACCTTTAACATAGGTCATAGGCTCACCTTCAATGCCATAGAGGCTCATTTAATTGCATATTCCTGAGCTTACTCCTTAACAGGGATGGCTGTTTGATGTTGAAGACACTGAAGAAATCAAAAAAGCATGATTCTCACAGTGTTGACAGCTTATTCCAACTTAGAATAAGCGTTGTAGAGCAGACAGATAATCAAATCTTCCACTCTTAATCCTTTTTAATGTCGTTATTGTAAACTTTGGTTTACAAACTCCTTGGCATACAAACTGTCAAGGTCAGACTGACCAATATTCTTAGTAAACTCGGAATGGGTATCCATCAGTTTATTTTTAGTTTGTCATTTTGTGTGACCTGCTCAGTCAGACATATTTAATAGAATTGGCCACAATCTGACTTATTTATTATCCTCCATGATTCTGAACATTCAAAAACTTCAACACCTGTTCTCATATTGTTTCTATGGTTTAATAAATGGTGGTTCAAATTACCCAAAATTCCCCAGAGTATTTCACATATGCCCAGATACAGAAGTACAGTGATCTCTCGCTATATCACGCTTCGACTTTCGCAGCTTCACTCTATCGCGATTTTTTCTCATACACGCTTACGTTACTATGCATGCGCTTTCTGAGAACTTTTATCTAAGCCCCACGAT
This sequence comes from Erpetoichthys calabaricus, assembly GCF_900747795.2. Classification (NCBI taxonomy): domain Eukaryota; kingdom Metazoa; phylum Chordata; class Cladistia; order Polypteriformes; family Polypteridae; genus Erpetoichthys; species Erpetoichthys calabaricus. The sequence goes on from NC_041404.2 coordinate 103,968,867, forward strand.
GGCTCCTAAACATGCTGCTTTTTTCTAAGCCTTCTGACAATGAAACTAAGCGCCGGAGGAAGATGCTTACCATCCAGGAGAAGGTGAAACTCTTGGATATGATCAAAGATGGCAATACCCTACAAAAGCCTCCTCACGCATATGAAAAGACAGCGCCAGCAACTGCCTATCAAGATGTTCTTCAGCCGCGCACCCAGACACCCACTGCCTACTCCTAGTACTCCTTCAGCGGAAGAAGACAACGACGCACCTGCTGAAGATACTGCACCACTTTGTCACGCTTGGGTCACAGATTTGCACAGAGACACAGGAGGTTGTAGAAAAAAAAGAACTTTATTCAAAGAACTGCAAACAAACATTTGTCTCTTTTCAAAAGTTTAAACATGCGCCATGACAAGTCAGAGATGACAGTTCCGCCAGGAGCAGAGAATGTCTGAGAGAGAGAGAAACAAAACAACCAATTCCAAAGCTGAGAGGTGCTGCACAATACTTTTAAGTAAGCGGAGTACCGCGTGAGAGGTTTATCGTGCGTTATAGCACAAGTAAGAAGGGTAAGGAGCAATGTGAAGGTAGACTGTCAGCTGTTTCAGGGGTTTTCCCAGGGGCATCTGTGTCCTCTGAGGGTGCGATCAGCGCTCCAGCTTACAACCTGAAGACTCTCCTACTGAGCTCATGCCTTCATAGGTTAGTGGTTGTGTGTAAGAACTGTGTGTGTGTGTGATTAAATGTACAGTACAATAATAATAATATGATATTTGTAACGTCTAATATGTCTTATTTTCTCTTATTTTGTCTAATATATTGGGTAATACGAATGTAATGGTGACTAAAGGGTGTTATTTCATGTCTAGAGGGCTCTAATAATGTTAAAAAACGTATTTAGAAGGTCATAAACAGGTTTTCTATACTCTAACTGTGAAAATATTCGATTCATAAATAAAGAATCCTACTTCGCGAAAATTCATTTATCGCGGTAGAGTCTGGAACAGATTAACCGTGATAAACGAGGGTTCACTGTATATCAGTGCCACTCCCATTATAAAGCTACAAAGAGTAGCTATGGAGTTCACTCCCAAAAAGCCAGTCATTGCTAAGACAATATACATGAATAACATTATAGTGCAGAGCATTGCAGGTGTACAAGCAGAGCAGAAGATATTTGTGCTGTCTTCTTAATTTCCATCTCCAGCTGCTTTTGGTTTTGCCGGCAAAACTCCTCACTGCCCATTTTCTTGACAGAACAGAGCTGTTGGACAGCTAAGTTTTTCAAATCCAGGTTCTTTGCTTAAAAATCAGAAGTTATAATGCAAAACTTGTCATCACCACAAATCTGCTCCATGCTTTTCCCATACAAGTCCTCTACTCCAAAAATGCCAGCAAGATTATCTTCTGCTGTTGTCTGAAGCATAGATTTGGGTTGAGGTAAATTTTCACCTTGATAAATCTTTACGTATATATGCTTTGAAGTATTATGCAAGATCCCTAGAAATCACTTTAGATGCACCAATTTCTTTTTACACCAACTTTTAAGGAGCCAGAATTAGTGGTGCCAGCTCCTCTAATTCTATTTTAAACTTATTATTATTTATATCTGTTGATCTTCAATCAAAGATTAGATTTTTTGCAACATTATGTGGCGGCAAGTAGTATTTGATATCGGAGAAGGAATTAATGTGTTTTCTCACACTCTAGAGCTTTTCATTCTGCTTCTGTTTGACCTGTAACATTGTCTCTAAAAAGCTTATTCCTCCTTTCACACCATCCAGATGTTCATACAGGAATCTCCTTTCTCAATAAATGTAAGAGTCTGAAAAGGTTGGTAATAGATTTTCTCCATTGGTACCCTAACCATGTTCTCTGAACAGCTGCAGATAAACTTGAATGTTATGAAACAAGTTATAGACTTGCACTGAACTGATCAATGTTCTTAAAGCAAATACTGTGGCACAGTCGTTCGTAATGGGCTGACTGTCAATGGCTCCCTGAAGGTTTCTTAAAAGCATAGCAGCCTTGCTGCCATCAAGCTTTTCATCAACAAATATCTAATTCCACACCTGAATGCCAATTGTCACTCACTCACATCCAAACCAACCTTCCACTAAGTCAAAGATTCCTCTCCCGATTACACATGCAATGCAATACGAAATCCAGTAGGAAAAACTTCCCTATGAGGAAAGAGCGAGCCACTGACACCACAATAACACTGAGATCCTGGACATGTTCCTGCATAAAAATCCCCTCTAGTGCCTCCTCTGCCACCTCAAAACTGTGATCATTCTCAAGTGCATGGAAACTCTGAACAGACCTGGGGCCTCATGTATAAACGGTGCATACGCACAGAAATGTTGTGTACGAACGTTTCCACGCTCAAATCGCGATGTATAAAACCTAAACTTGGCGTAAAGCCACACACATTTCCACGGTAACTCATACCTTGGCGTACGCAATTTCTCCGCTCGGTTTTGCAGACTGGCGGCACCCAGCGTCAAAGCAGTGCTACTGTTCCTGTGTGATCACCCTTTCTTTCTTAGCTCCACATTCCTGACGCGGCTTTACACTGAAACTAACTGCATATTGTTTATTAGTGTAATGCATCTGATTGTAATTAACCTGCAGCAATATAATGGTCCAGGAAATAGCCATAGTATTCCAAATACCATAACTGCTTTAGCGTTGTAACTCTCACTGCATCTTCTTCTTCTTTCAGCTGCTCCCGTTAGGTGTTGCCACAACAGATCATCTTTTTCCATATTACTCCCACTGCACCACTCGAAGTATTTATATCACTGTATCTGAGTGGGGAATCACAGCAGCAGCTGATCGGAAAGAGAATTATTGGTACACAGCATGAAGCAGACGCTGCCTGAGCCAAGGCAAAACGCTTCAGAGACTTCCCTGTATGGACTTCGCGGTTTAGAAAAAGTTTCATCCCAAGAACTATAAACGCACTCAATCAGTCCATCAAGTGCTCCTTGTAGAACTGTTTGTACTTATAAGTACAATTACCTCAATGTAAACTTGCACTACAGTTATAATATTGCACAACCTGCGCCACTTTATGAAGCGCGTATTTACATATGACGATATCATTTTTAAGATGAAATGCAGCAAAATATGTTGATTATATTATACAGATAAAACTTTAACTTCATTTAAATAATCTTTATTGTTAATAATTAAACATGTGAGGACACAGTGCTGCAGCGCTAGCTAGTTCAGGGATTGTTCCTGCATTGTGTTGTATTCTTGCTAGTGCTGACGTGACACTGGAAGGATAGACGGATATAATAATTAAACATGTACTACGAAGATATTTCAATGTTCCTTAAAAAGTTTTGAAGAATCTGCATTTTAAGCTTACAGATGGCTTCACATCTATATAGCTGATTGTGTGGCGATTGGGTTTTTGGAGAAAGAAAAGTAAGGACAGGAATTGGAGGTTAGTACGTTTGAAAGAGACAGTACTTCTGTAATAAATTATTTCATCGAAGGTCGCGCATGGCGCCGCAAGCCTCTTGTGTGAGATATGAACAATCACTGCGCCAACGTGTTCCCATGTTTAACCCCTTAACCGCCCTCTGCCGGATATATCCGGCACCGTTGTTTTATTGCTAACGCCATACTGCCGGAATTATCCGGCACATTTGCCTGTGGTTATATGAATGCCTGGCAAGTAGTATAACTGACGGTTTGGCGTGGGTATTATTACTACGTTGTATTTCGACAAGTCTGTGGTTGTTTTGGCCGGTCATGTGACGCGATTCGCATGTAACAGCTGTGAATATGGCGAAACGTAAACTGACTTCAAGTGAGGCTTTGCAGGCGATTTTGGACAGTTCTGATCATGATTGTAGCAGTTCTGAAGAAGATTTTAGGGACAGTGATGAGCAGCAACGTGCGCTGCATGATACTGTGAATGAAGACGCATCGGATGACGGCGCTGAGTGGGTGTATCCCCAGCATCTCAGCTGGGCTGCTGCCCGTGGTGAACTACCTTTTCTGCATTCGTTTGAGGGAACGTGTGGCTTTATTGTTGATGTAAACAATTACACTGCTGAGCAGTTTTATGAGCTGTTTGTGTCACCTGATTTGATCAGACATTTTGTTCATCGGACAAATCTGTATGCAGCACAGTTTATTGAGAAAAATCCCAATTTACCTCCACATTCCCGTGTTCGTGCTTGGTTTGACACTGATGAAAACGAAATGAAAAAATTCATTGGGATTTTGATGTTGATGGGAATAATCAGAAAACCAGATATTGAGATGTACTGGTCTACAGATCCTATGTATGCAACACCTATTTTTGCAGCTGTCATGACACGTAACAGATTCTCTTTGCTGCTAAAATTCTTTCATTTGAATGACAACAGAAACGAGCCAGATAAGAAAGATCCAAACCGCGACCACTTGTTCAAGCTACGTCCTTTGATTGATCATTTATTTGAAGCATTTCAGTTGCCCTACATGCCAGGACCGTCAGTTGCAGTTGATGAAAGTTTATTGTCGTGGAAGGGCCGCTTACAGTTTCGACAGTATCTACCATTGAAAAGGGCACGGTTTGGTATCAAGATGTTTTGCTTAGCTGAGAATTCAGGTTACATTTATAGATTTCGTGTATACACTGGCAACTTGCACAACATTTAGTGGTCAATACTGCTTGAATAAATGTAAAAAATGTAAAAAAAATGTAAAAAAACGAAAATTGTTCAGATTTCGCCTGGCGTAGGGAATATTTAGGGAGTTGGCGGTTAAAGGGTTAATAACATGCTTTCATTCCTATCATCATGAAAATGATATCACGTATACATCTCAGTATTTTAATTATTCAGAGAGCTATAATATCACGAATGTAATGGATTCTGTGTCCTGTCGGAGAAAGAGAAAGAACGGAAGCACGTAGTGATTCACACACATAGAGCACATAGAAGATCAAATACAGAACAAAGCATTTAACATGCTACTTGAGAAACTAGTAAAATAAACGATTTTAAGATGAAGTTTATGATGTTATACTTTAATGGCAAAATAAACTACGTGATTAAAGTGGAAATTTCGAGATTAAAGTTGACATTTCGTGCTTTTTTCCCACTGTGTGCCTATTTTTTTTTGTCTGTACCCTAATAAGCTTTCATATGACACTCAGACGGTGGGCTACGACTTGCCTTTTCACGGCGACTTTGATATGTGATTTCTTTTTTATTTCAGACACTGTGCAACTTTGTGAACTTGAACTTTCGAGTTTCTTCGACACTCTGTCACTCGATCAACTTTCTTTTGTTGATTATACCACTGTTTAAACCAACAAATAGTATGTTTTTCCTTTGCCTCCACTTGGTATTCGCTGAAATTCTTATATTTTCCCCTGTGCTTTTCCCATTGTCTTTTCACAGAAGGCTATTTATATTGATTTGCATATTCAAAGAGGCGTAATTCTGGGAGGAGTTGGGGCGGGATAGAAGGCGCGTGCGTTACTTTTCACGCTGATCGGGATTTATGTAGTGGAAGAACGTGAAAGTTTGCATGCGCACAGATTCCCACATCTGGATTTTTCTGTGCGTACGCACAATCCCGCTTTTGTGCTTACGCCATGTTATAGTGTGAGTTCTACGCACGGCGTTATACATGAGGCCCCTGGTCCTTTCACTCTAAAAAGGTATTTAAAAATATTTGTGTTCTGCAGGGTGAAACAATTGATTTGAAAAAAACAGATCACAGAAGTTCAGACAACATTACATCAGGTGGTGGCAGATTTGTCTAATCTGAATGCATTTCTTCATCAAAGAGCCACTCAAAATTGCAGAGGATTCTTAAATTAATGCAAAATGGCTCCCAATTTACAGCTGAATACATATCTTACTGATAAGACCTCACACATTTTATGTCCTTGTTAGATAATACGCCCCTAAGATGGGCGTCTGCTATGTTTGATGTAAACCATCTATTTTGAGGGGGTATTTTGAACTATATTTGATATATCTGTGAGATAAGAAGTTTCACTGAATCAAATATTAGAATTTAAGCAGGACAACCATCCATCCATCCATTTTCCAACCCACTGAATCTGAACACAGGGTCACAGGGGTCTGCTGGAGCCAATCCCAGCCAACAAGGCAGGAACCAATCCCGGGCAGGGTGCCAACCCACTGCAGGACACACACAAACACACCCACATACCAAGCACACACTAGGGCAAATTTAGAATCGCCAATCCACCTAACCAGCATGTCTTTGGACTGTGGGAGGAAACCCACGCAGACACGGGGAGAACATGCAAACTCCACGTAGGGAGGACCTGGGAAGCGAACCCAGGTCCCCAGGTCTCCCAACTGCGAGGCAGCAGCGCTACCCACTGCGCCACCGTGCCGCCCACTAAACAGGACAATAAATTAGTAAATGAATACATAGTAACCTTCTGTATAAAAGCTGTTGAGACTGGATGGCCAGAATCCATTTTGCTCTCACTATTTATAAAGAGATTAGTGCTAGAAATTAAAGATGGAACCATGAGTCATAAAGTTAGTTATACCTTGGAAGAATTAATTAATTTAGTGCAATTTATAGCAGTGAGTCTAGGTGAGCATAAGTTAGAGAGACAATCTGAACATAGAGCATTATCATGGTCTATATCTCATTAAAAAAAAAAACTGTGGTAGAAAGAATCAGAAACGTGTGGTAAAGTGAGGTCCGTGGATCTTTTGCATTTTAAAATAAATAAGTGCAGCACTTGCGGAGGTAGTCTGGCTCGAGCGGTTCCCGAGCACAATGCGGCATGGGCATTTCTGCACTTAAGTGCACAGTTGAGGAATCGTCCGTGTCCGTAATTGATGCCGGGAGCAACTGCGACACCTGTGCCATGTCCCCACATATAAAAAGAGAAGTGCGAGTGCAGGGTGGGGGATGGAACGAAAAGGAACAGAGGTTAAAAGTTGGCTAAAGATCAGTTTCGGGTAGGACGATCCGGCCACCTAGAGAGGAAAGGCAGCATGAACAGGGGTCCCACAAAGGAGCATAGGATGTGGTGCTCTAGGGGCTGTTTTGCCCCACAGATCAATGATGTGGACTGGGGCGAGCATGGTGAATGACCGCCCTAGGGATTAGTGGTACGACTGCGGGTGCGAGAGGGATGATGGGAGGAGTACTGACCTTGGATGGTCTGGCTGCACTGTGAGGAGGCAGCCAAGACAGGAGGGTTTGAAGATCGTGGCTACTGAGTCTCCACCGGCTGCGCACGTTATGGGTGAGCCGGGAAGACGAAGAAGGAGGTGGAATGGAATCATACTGAAAAGACTGACTGCCTTTTTACCTCTGCTTTGAATGGATTTATTTATTGTGTTTTTATCCCCCACTATTCACTTGTTTTTATTATTTATTTATGGATGTTTTTGAATCACTGCTGTATCTATTTGGACACTGTTTCGTTTTGATTCTTTTAATAAAAGCATGCAACACTTTTTACATCATCCCCTTGCTCCATGTATGATTTGTCCCCATCAGTCAGTGTATTCGGTCATAAGTATCGACAGCGTTGGGTTCAAGAGGCTCCCAACTGTGAAGAGGGAGCTTGGAGCAAACCCACATCATCACAACATGATCCACAAATTGATTGGAAGCTAAAAGATGTTAGTTAATGGAGTGCATACTGCTTACAGAATTGTATTGCCCCTGTACCCACTCCTACTGTTTTGTGCAACACTCTTATCCATTACTAGATTGTTATCAAAAATTTAAAATGGTATTCAGTAAACAAAATCTTCAGATACTACTACTACATAGACCTTATGATTGTGCTATTGATTTATTACCGGTAGTCCCATTACCTAAGGGAATTGTGTACACATTATCAAAGCAAGAGAGTAACACTGTGGAATGATAAATTAATGAAAAACTTATGGAATGGATTTATTTCCTTCTCTAATAATCTGATTGATTCTGGAGTTTTTATGGATAAATAGATTGGTTGTTTGCAAGTCTGTATTGATTACAGATAGCTGAATATATGTAAGATCACTATAAATAATAACTCTATCTCCCTTTGATATTTCCTTATTATATAAAGTTAGAGGCTCAATGTCGTTAACTAACTTAGACTTAAGAAGTTCCTATATAAACTTAGCTGCATTAAAAAGGGGATGAGTGGAAGTAGAAGACTGCATTTATTACTGCCAATGGACACTTCCAAAGCAATGTAATGCCCCATGGATTGGCAAACACACCAGCAGTATTTCAGTCATTTGTCTACAACATATTTAAAGATATTCTTGGGATGTACTGTATGTTATGGTGTATATTAATGTCATACTGTATTTACGCATGTACCACGTACACATTTTTTCCCGAAAATTAGCATTAGAAAATCAGGTGCACGTCATACACGAGGAAATTTTTTTCTGTAATGTTTACTTCTTCTGCTTGGGCTCGCTCACGTGCGCGCTCTCTCTCTCGCTTGTGCGCACTCTCTCTCTCGCTCATTTGCTGTTGCGCGCGCTCTCTCTCTAGCTCGTTTGCTTGTGCGCGCTCTCTCTCTTGCTCGCTCGCTCTTTCGTCATGCAACAAAATCAGAAGTGCATTTCACAGAAAACGTGCCCTAAACGCTTCCTATACAATCACAACGCGCGTCGTACACGGGGCAAATTTTTTCCGCGATTTTCTTTGTAAAAATTAGGGTGCACGTCTTACACGAGGGCACGTGGTACACGAGTAAATACGGTACTTTTATTTTCTCAGATCATGGAAACTCTCATACAACTTGTTAAAGAAGTGTTATCCAGACTATGAGAAAATATTTTTGTAAAATTGCAAAGTGTGAGTTTCTTTAATACTCAGTATTTCTTGGTTATGAAATTCATGTAAAAGGTTAGCACTGAATAAGAATAAAGTTTCAGTGATACTAATTTGGAATTCCCCAGAGAGCTTGAAAGAATAGCATTGATTTGTTAGTCTCTCGAATTACTACTGATGTTTTACAAAAAAAAAAATCAGTCATTACTACTTTCGGGAAATTCATGAGAAAAAGCCACAGGAAATGTCTATGAAAAAAGAAAGCCCAGAAAGCATTTGAACTGAAGATCTTATGTACTATTACACCTATACTCAGAATAGATTTGAATCCCATAAATGCCAGAAGTGACTGTACTTGGGTCCTTGAGCAAGGCCTTTAACTTACAATTGCTTCATCCAGGGTGTGATGTTAATCTCATTATTGGAAAATTACTCATAAAGGCAAAAGAGGTTTTCTCCTCTGTTTGTCATTTTAAACTGGATAATCAGTTGGTGCAACAAAAGCAGTTTGCTTGCTGCTTCTTGTGATTATTTGCGAGCACAAAATTCAGCAGAAAAGAAAAGAATGTATACTAATTGAAGAGTGGTAGTGTAGTCAATATTTATTACAATATTGTATATTTTTTAACATCTGTTTTTTCAGTCATTTGAGTTGATGTAAAGACTATCCACAGATTTATCTGTGACAGATGTACAGTAGCATTCTGTGTTTTATTTTTTCCTGTTTGTTTGTTGGATGATGTTATCTGGCCATCTTGTGTGTTAGCCTAGTATTCACCATATAATATGCATACTTGGTCAATAGCTTGTTCATCTTCAGTGCAGTTTCCCAATTACTAAAACCTTGTTTTGTAAATACAACATCTGCATTTGTTGCTGAAAATTTTCAATGGGGGAAGCAAAAACATACATTAAGCTTTACAGAATATTCTAGCCATGGGTAAGAATTATACCAGCTTGAGGTAAATGCACTAGAACCTTGGCTAAATAACCATGTTGGGGAAGATTTTGGCACAGGTTGTGATGGTGCATTTGAATTTAAATTGAGATCACTATCAATTGGACCAGTGGTGTACTGTTGTAACAGACAGCCGGCAGCTCAACCCAGTCAGGACACCCCTGAGTTAGAAGAATGGGGGAAGGCAGCTTTTCTAGGACACTGCTTCTCCCAAGACACTAGATGGCAGCTTCCCTGGACTGCAGTGGTGCTCCGGATTCCTGCAGGACACTATGGGACATGTAATTTAATACCCCAGCCCTGCTGGGTACTGTGGGTGCCGCCAGTCATAGGGACGAAAGCCCAGAAGTACTTCCGGGCTGAAAAAGATTCAAGTTCTCTATCTGACCCAGAAGTGCTGGCAAGTCACGTGGAGGAAAGTACAGAAGCACTTCCGGGTTGGGCACTGATTAAAGGACTGTTGGGAAACCAGCAAGTGAGTCAGAGTTGGGTGGAAGTTGATAAAGCTTGCTGGGAGGTGTGGAGGAAAAAGAGAATTGTATTTGTGCTTAATTACAGTTAGTTGCCTGTATTATTGTGGCTGTGGTTCTTGGGAAGCACTGTTTTGGAGAAGAAAAGAATTAAAAATATTTCTCAGTGCTTTTTTCATGTCAAAAACAGCATTCAGAAAATGTCAAATGTGTGAAAATGCTAAATATGGGAAAGTTAAATCTGGGTTCTATTGTAAATGCTTTTTAACTGGCCACTACTAACCCTCCCACTCTAACTTTTTAATTACTTTACAAACTATGAATTTCTGCCTTGCACCCTATGCTAGCTGGGATAGGCTCCAGCAGACACTGTTTTTAGCCTAAGTGAGTTAAAAAGTGACTGACTGACTGTGAACTTTTAAAACTATGGAATATGTTAACAGTAAAAAAAATTTTATTATTTTATGTGGCCAGTGGACTTCTTCCCATTTTACACATTTCCATATCACCGAATCAGTCCTCTAGTTTTTATTATTCACTTTATGAACTATTCCCTTGTAAAGTTCTGGAATCTATTTACTATGACTTTTACATATTACCATAACTCTCTGCAGTTGATTATTTTATTGAAGAAATATGAAATTTAAAAGTATGAAATCTGTTTACAATTAAGTTTTTCAACCTTGTTTATATGACTTCACTCAATACGTTACCTTATGCACAATGTAAGACGCTAGGGGTCGCTGCTGCTCCTTTAACCCCAACAGGGTACTCCAAATAAATCAGTTAGAGATTATTAAATTAAAAAATTATTACACCTGCTTTTCTAAGCTTTACAGTAATTAAGTTGTAGTGATCCTTTATACAAAGGATTTCAGTATTATGTTAAAGAAAGTGGAGTAATAAACCGATGAAAAAGAGCCTGAGGAGTCATCCTGTGCATGGAGAGCAACATCACATGTACTATATTTGTCCAATCAAACTTGGAGTTAAATATTGGTCTAACAAAGTTTCATATTCCAGAATAATAGTGATAGTAGAATATTTAGCATGTATCAGTAGAATACATACAATTAATGTTTTGGTATCCTTTAACTGCAATGTCAAAAAGTTAAAGAAGAGTCTCAATATGCTTGTGGTGTCTAAAAAATCTACCTCATGTAATGTATAAATTGCATCAATTCATATACTATTGTTAGTTTCTTGTTTGTGAAGGTTATCTGGCTATTTGTACTTCATATTTCTCAAACATTACATTTTTGAATGAAAGAGGAGGTGGAAAGTTTCAGTCTAAGGTGGAGTCTCCCTGTGTGCAAGCAGCTGAGGTGATGATAACAGGTTCCAGGATATGACACTCCTGATGCATCAATAACTCATATTGAGGATTTGTTTTGTCTTCATGAGTGGGGTATCTCATATGTAAAAGAGGGTGTCCGTGTGACCTTTGGTGGTCGATGGATATGTGTTAAGGCAGATCTTAATGCATTCTAGCTTTTTCTTCTTTTTCTCACCCTCCCCATATTGCATGATTTATTTTTAACAAAAATGATGATATCCAATTCAAGAAGGTTTCACTTCCAGGTCTTCTACGCAATGAACACTATACAGAGCTTAAACACATTGACTGTTTAAATATGGATGGTGTCTTAGAAAATTTGAAACACTTGTAATCAAACAATTTTCTCTCACACACAAATCTCTACAGCAGAGTTTACAGGTTGAGCTTGACATTCTCTGAAATAACATACAAGAAGTCAACATTTAATAAAAAAGATTTCTTTGTGGTTTACAACACCATTGAATACTGTCTACCAGGCAATTACTTTTCTGGAAAGTTGAGTGATGTCATTAAGTGCTAAGATTGTGGAACTGGAAAATAGAAATTGCACAAAAGTGTTTGCATCCTTGGAATTAAAGAGAATACTGAAAATGGAAAAGCCATTGAATGTCTGAATTAGTGTTGGTGAATTTTGTTTCCAGCTGTCCACAATTATAGCTAAAGGCTCCAGTGGTGAACATTTGACTACTATTAATTTGTTATTTGAGAGTGCCGGGTATCATTGCATTTTGTTGTTTTGGTCTATGGTAAAATGCCTTGATTAATGCACCTGCTGCCTGGAGTGAGGATATGCAGGGTATGCTTTATGTCTGTGATGATTTATCATTAAGGTGCCCTGTTGTGTTTTAGTGGCTGCCTGCAAGGCAGGATAGGTGTGGGTAGATTTTGGGATATGCATTGTTTGGGACAGGTGTTAGGATGAAGCCCTGTTAACAGTTTTGGCTGCTCATGTTTCCAACTAGGAAGAGGTTACAAGGGTGCAGAGAAGCCCTGGTGCTTCTTGCCTTCATACTAATTTCATACTCAAAAAGAGAGACAGTCTGCTGTGAAATTTCTGGCTTGGGTAGTTCTCAGTCAGGCTCAGCGAGAGCGTAGGCATGACACTATACACATAGCCAAATTCTGAGTCAGTGCTCCACCAATCATCCGCGTGAGTAGTTGTGATGTGTGCAGATACTGTACTGTTCGAGTTTTATATCGGTTCTCAAAGTTTTATTTGAGATGAACAAAAAAAAGTGAGAAACGGTGTCAGTTTACACTGAAAGAAAAAATAACAATCTTGGAAAAAGCTGATTCTAGAATAAAGAAAAATGAACAATAGAGAAAGCATTTTGGTATTGCACCTTCATCTTCATCTAATGACTCATTTTCATTATATATTTTCATACCTGTATTTCAATTAAAAAAAAAGTTTCATCTAATGTCTCATTTTCATTCTGTATTCATACCTGTATTTTTATTAGAAAAATACACCTAACATCTTGTTTTCATTATGTATTTTCATACTTTTATTCCAATTAAAAAAAAAGTTTTATCTAATGTCTCATTTTCAAATAAAATATTTTTTGCAGTTTAAGAAGCACTGTATTTTTATACAGGCATTATCAAACTTGGGTAAAGAGTTGCATGAGAGACAGGAAGATGAGTCCAGGTTTTCAAGGAAAATACAAGTACTTTATTACTATATAGAGAAGACATGTACAGTATTAAGACTTCATTTATAATAGGAGCTGTTAGGAGCCAAGGCACGGCTGATCATCCTGCTTTAGCTTATATCTTTGGATCAGAAGAACACCAGCAGCTTGGAATCACTGGTGTTGCAGACATGGTTTGGAGAAGAGAGATTAGGAGAGTGTGAGGAAGAGCAGATCAAAGCCTGGTGTTAAATGTTAAACATTGTGCGACAAGCAAAGTATGTGGTAGCCCTCATCCTGCAGAGGAGAACCAATTACTTTTCCCTTGGTTTGCTGTTTTACTAGACGCAGCAGAGGACATGAGGAGCTGTCCTTGCACCGCTGCCATTAGACATGGTGAATCGCAGGCAGCCCCGATCATAATACAAATGCATATTTTCCCCATATTCGTTATAACAAAATTTCCATTATAACGAAATATTTTTATGGACCTGTGAGTTTTGTTATACTGGGATTCCACCTGTGTTTCATTCAGCCACCACCCCCTTCCTCACAGCTGCTCATCCACCCCACCTCCAAGCTGCCAGTATAGATCATGCATCCCTTTTCCCCCAGCAACACAGCAATATGTCAGAAGGTGCTAAGAGCCTCCTTGCTTCTCTGCCCCCTGTTTTTCACACCATCACTGCTGACCAGGTTAGAGAAGAACTAAGGAGGATGCGTCTTAGTGGCCTTCTCTATACTTCTCCATCAACACCCTCAGAGCAAACATTGCATCTGTTGTGCTTTTGCTTGGCATGAAACCATACTGCTACTCACTAATCATCACCTCCCTTCTTAACCTAGCTTCCACTATCCTGTCCCAGAACTTCATCCTGTGGCTCATCAATTTTATCCCCTTGTAGTTACTATAGCACTGCACAGCCCCATTATTCTTAAAAATCAGTACCAGTACACTTCCTCTCCACTCCTCAGGCATCCTCTCACTTTCTAAGATTCTATTAAACAATCTGGTTAAAAACTCCACTGCCGTCTCTCCTAAACACCTCCATACTTCCACAGGCATGTCATCTGGACCAATGGCCTTTCCATTCTTCATCCTCTTCATAACTGTCCTTACTTCCTCCTCACTAATCCATTGCACTTCCTGATTCACTATCTTCACATCATCCAGCCATCTCTCTCTCTCATTCTCTTCATTCATCAGCCTCTTGAAGTACTCTTTCCATCTTCTCAAAACCCTCCTCGCTTGTGAGTACGTTTCCATCTTTATGCTTTATGACCCTAACCTGCTACACATCTTTCCCAGCACGGTTCCTCTGTCTAGCCAATTGGTCCAGGTCCTTTTCTCCCTCCTTAATGTGAAACCTCTCATACAACTCATCATATTCCTTTTCTTTAGCCTTCGCCACCTCTCAACTTCACCTTGCACCTTATCTCCTTGTACTTTTGTCTACTTTCTGCGTCTCTCTGACCATCCCACTTCTTCTTCGCCATCTTCTTGCTCTGTATACTCTCCTGTACTTCTCCATTCCACTACCAGGTTTCCTTTTCCTCCTTCTTCTGTCCAGATGTCACTCGAAGCACCCTTCTTGCTGTCACCCTTACTACTTCTGCTGTAGTTTACCAGCTGTCTGGTAACTCATCAGTGCCACCCAGTGCCCAGTTACCTCCTCCCTAAAGAAATGTATATTTCTGGTTGGTATAGAAATGAACTCTTTGGTGAAAGGAGGACACTATGTAAGCTGCTATCTATTATGGAAAATGAACATCACCCACTTTACACTACCATAATTAAGCAGAGAAGTTTGTTTAGTAGTAGGCTGCTATCACAGAACTGTAGTACAGACAGGCACAAAAGATATTTTGTTCTCAGAGCCATTAGACTCTTTACCTCTTCCCAGCAGGGGTAGGGGGTTGGTTGAGTTCTGGGCTTGATGCTCATAAACTATATTAGCTGTATTCACTGTGAACTATATCTGATATCTCACTTCTTGGCCACTAGTGAATAACATTTTCAGAACATGTCACTTTAAACATGTTACCTTGTCAGCTTAAACCACATCACTTCATTTTATTTTACTTTAATATTAGAGTCACTTTAGTATCTGTCACTTTAATATTATGTGCCACCTGTCACTTTGGTAGTATAGTATGTGAATGATTGTGGCACTGTCGTCCCCTTGAACCCTCAGATCAGACGTCAGACACCAGATAAAAATCCAATTATTATTTATTTTATAATAATAATGTGCACCAAGCACCCTTCTCTCCACAATACTCATAAATAATCAATCACTAATCAATACAATAAACCAATCCTCCTCTCCCAGACGCGTTGCCACCCTTCCACCCAGCTTAGCTCAGTGTCGGGGCTTTCCCAGAGTCCTTTAATACCCCCTGACCCGGAGGTGTTCCTGCCCAACAGTCCACAAGTCCTTATTACATCCGGGTCAGGGTAAAAGTCCTTTTCTTCAACCTGGAAGTACGTCATTTCTCCTGTTCATGTGACCAGGACATACTTCCAGGTTATAGGGCACATAACAGTCCAACAGCCTCCCTACAGTGACTTCTGGTGGCCCCCATGGTATCCAGCAGGGCTGTGCATACAAACTACAAAGTCCATGAGGCCCTGCTGGAATTCGGGAACTTCCATGCTGTCGGGAGAGCTCCACCTGGCGGCCTGGGGGTGAGGGCCGGAATATTTAGCCGGCCATCCACCACAAGTATTATTTGCACAATTTCTATTACATTGGCATTATTGTATGCACCAGCTTGTGATTGCATTATTTGTACAGTATTTGTTATTTGTATAATGTGTACTTAAATGTTTGCATTTAACTTGTTATACTGGTACTTAAATCTCCCTTGGGACCAATAATCAATCTATCTATCTATCTATCTATCTATCTATCTATCTATCTATCTATCTATCTATCTATCTATCTATCTATCTATCTATCTATCTATCTATCTATCTATCTAAGCACTAATTGCTAGATTGTGGCAATTTATTGTAATGTATTTTGGTATTCATTCTATCCCCATGTTTTGTTGTTTAAGTCATGGTGGCACAATGGTTAGCACTGCTGCCTTACAGCTCAGATCTCATATTTGGCCACAATAATCAGTCCAGCATAGTTTGCAGACTTTTCCCTAGCCCTCAGGAACATTTAAAAGACCATTGCACTATTATAATCCTCTCAAAACTAGGTTGGTTCTTCCTTCACCATTGACTTCAATACATTTTGCAATGTTCAGCAAAGTTCCCAAACATTTCAGTAATTCATTGAACTAAAGGAGAAGTGAATTCAGCAAGGTTTGTGCATCACTAGTATTATTGTCGGATTGGATACAAACTCAATTATGAACCCTCAGTTAGACAAAATACCAGCTTCTTTTGCTCAGTGCATTCCTCATTTGGGACACTCATGCTGCAGATCTGCCTCTGATTTAAGCATCTTTGATTTTTTTCATTTGTTTAATGTCTCTGCTAAAACATTTTCAGTTTTGTCCTATTGGCATCATTCTTACTCAAATTTAGACTACATTTTTATTTTTAAATCACACATTTCCTTTGCTGTTAACACTTCTCTTGAAACAGCCAGTTCGTCAGAACATCTGTTTGTGATGATAGGAACTGACCTCAAATATTCTCATCTCATGCCACCCATTGGAGGGTTAACACTTTACAATGTAAATTTATAAATTATACTTGCCTGTAAGCTTGCAGATTTCATTACTATTAATTCAGGCTCTGTGGATGACCTTCTGTATATGTGGATGGGCTTAAAGGATTTTATTTGAACTTCACACTTGTATATTGTAATAATTTGGTTCCTATGTAATAGCAAAAAATTCTTGAATATTCTTCCTAAGCTTCTTTTTTTATTTCAAAACATTCCAATATACATCAATAAATCATTTTTTAAGCAATTAGATTCAAGCAATTAGATTCAACAATAACCTCATTTATTTGGAACTCAAAACATCTACGTATCCAAAGAGCGACCCTACAAAGACCTAAGGCAGAAGGTGGCATGGCTCTACCTAACTTTCAGTTTTATTACTGGGCAGCAAACATACAAGCTATTAAAACCTGGATATAAATAGATGAACATACACAGGCCTGGTCCACAATAGAAGTAAAATCCTACAGTACTTAATAATAATAATAATAATAATAATAATAATAATAATAATAATAAATTTTATTTTTTTAGTACTTCTTTATATTCCCTGCTTTGTGCCCCATTAAATGCAAGGTATTGGCAATATACTAATAACCCAATTGTGCTTCACTCACTCAGAATATGGAACCAATGTAGAAAGCATTTTAAGATGGAGAAGCTTTTATCTGTGGCACCTCTGCAAGAGAACCACCTCTTTCAACCCTCGCAAACATATGCAGTTTTTAATATGTGGAAAAAATTTGGATTAAATTGCTCAGAGATCTTTATATAGACAACATCTTTGCATCCTACAAACAATTACATTCCAAATTTAAGTTTCCAGCTACACATTTCTTTCACTATCTTCAAATTAGGAACTTTGTTAACCAGAACCTGCCCGATTTTCCTCATCTTGCACCCTCGTCCATGCTGGAAAAAATATTGCTCAATTTCAAGGTCTTAGATATCATCTCTGCAATATATAAAATTATTTTACAGTCCCTTCCTTTCAAAGATCCAAGAGGACAATGGGAAAAAGATCTCTTAATATATCAGAAAGGGAGTGGAAAGTAGCAATGCAGAGAATTCACTTGAGCTCCATATGCGCAAAGCATGCAATTATTCAACTCAAAATTATATATTGTGCACATCTGTCTTGCCTAAAACTGTCCAAAATGTTTCCAGGGCAAGATCCAACCTGCGAATGCTGCAATCAGGTCCTAGCCTCACTGGGTCACATGTTTTGCCCCTGCGCCAAATTAACATAATTTTGGACCAAAATTTTTACGTGCCTCTCAGACAGCCTTGGTGTCACAATCCCTCCTAACCCATTAACAGCTGTTTGGTGTTCTTCCAGATGGGGTTTAAATTGAAGGACAAACAAATGGTGATTGCATTCACTACACTTTTGGCATGCAGACTTATTTTGCTAAACTAGAAGAATCCTAACTCTCCTCTTTTAAGTCAGTGGGTAACTGATGCTTTATGCTATTTGAAATTGAAAAAAATCAAATATTCAGTTAGAGGATCTGTACATAATTTTTTAAAAACCTGGCAGAATATAATCAATAACATTTTAGAATAAGCTCTTAAAGAACAGAGGAAGTAATTATCTCCACATTTCTTTTTCCTCTCCATTCATCTCTACTGGCCTATTAAACTCATCAGTTTAAGTTTTACCCCGTTGGCCATGCTCTCTCTCTCAGTGGTGGGGGACAACTTGTTTTTCAATCCAATTTTTTGTAAAAATTGATCGATTTGTATGAATGATTACAATAAAATTAATAAAATTTAAAAAAAAATTCTTGAACTCAAATCTCACTTTTTATTTTTGCAGAAACCTTGCTTTCATGTGGTGTGACTAGAGCATGAGCTTTTGATCTCACGTACACAATCTAATTAAGATTATTTACTGCTGCAGAAAACTGAATTTGAAATTCACTTTGGCTCTATATGTCTAGAGCTACACCTAAGAAGTTATATGTGTTGAAATTACAGAAATCTGAGGCTTGTGCAACTATTTCATCTATTAAAAATAAATCTGAAACCATCAGTAGCAACCCTCTGGATATAAAAAAATGCGTTCTGGAGTTTTACTCCATATTATTTACCGAAAGCTCTGTCTTCTTCAGAAATTTTTTAGATGACTTGTGCCTATTCTGGCTTTCAGCAGATGATGCCTCTGCATTAGAATGCCTAGTTATATCATCATGACTTAAGGAATCTAAATTACTTAAGTTTTGTAAAACTGCCAAGGTTTGCCTCCTGAGGTCCTATATACTTTTTGGAATCAGCTAGCATCCTATTACATGTAGATGCTGAAATCTGCCATTTTCTCCTTCAATTTGAACCCTAGATTTATTGACATTGATTACTCACATCTTAAAATAGGGTAAAGAGCCAACAGACTACTTTAATTTTAACAGCAGGCTCACAGCATTGCAGTGAGGCACCACAGAAGCGAATCCTAAAAGATCGTGGTCACGCTATAAGTCCATCTTACACCCCAAAACACAAGGCAGAGTCTCAGTACTTTATCAAAACCATCTTTATTCAGGTTGAAACAGGAACCACATGGTTATTTATTGTAGCGTGATCTGCTACAATAGACACAACAGTCAGGCAGGGTTGTGGCCAGGTTAGTGGCCAAGTAATCCTGTTCCCTGCATTTACAATGTTCCTTGCATCACCCACTGAGTTTGCTTTGGCGGAGAGACGCAGCAGAGTTTAGAAACCTCACATTTTCTTGAACAAGCATAATAAAAACGGCTTTTTCAACGTCTTCAAATGCAGCATTTTGCATATGTTTGCAACCCAAGATTTTACTTCTTTTTTTTGCTCGGTCTTTCAAGAAAGTTGACAGTGTCAATGGCGAAATTCCAAATTCACTGGCAACGTCTTTTTTCTTTTTGCCTCAATTGACAGCTGCAAAAAAATTAAAGTTTTTTTTCTAATATGAACTGTTATCTTTTTTTCTTGTCTGCTGTTTCTATAGGAGGGTGACAATAAGTTAATTTCCAACGGATGTTTTTCAAATGTTGACGAGCAATAAGCAAAAGGTATCACTGAAAACCACCGAAAACAAAAACAGCAAAAGAAAAAAAACAGTATGAGGAAAGTTCGAAGAAAGAATTTTTTTTACAATGTTTCTGTTTGGGGATCATTGTGTACAACTGACCTGCGACCACAGAACTAACTGCTCTGTGGATGATTCATTCTGGCATTTCAAGGTCTTTTGGGCACTTTGTTGAAATGAAAGTATCTGCTGAATGTACTTCATAGTAACAAGATATCTATAGACTCGTGTGATATGGGGAAACTGTCGGGACCATATAAATACTTTGTGGTAATGAAAATTTTGTTGTAAAGATATTCGTTGTAACGGAATTTTACCTGTAGTACATTTTCATACAAATGATGTAGCTCAAACTGCTTTACAAAATGAAGAAAGAAAAAAATATAAAAATAAAATTAGGCAATACTAATTAACAACAACAAAATAAAAACTCCAGAGGGCTAGAAAAAAAATCTGCAAGGTTTCCGTGGCCACGAGTCTGCCCAGCCCCCACTAGGCATTCTACTTAATATAAATGATCTAAATCAGACCTCATGGTTTTCAGGCTTCACGTGAATGAATTAGACAGTGATGGTTATGTGGACCAGAAAACCAATCTGTCATGGAAATCTGTATTGTTGTCCGCATATTGATCTGGCAAAAGTTTACACTGAATGCCCTTCCTGACATAACCTTCCCCATTTAACTGGGATTAGGACCAGCAGGAACAAACACAGTGGTTTCTGCATCCCCTGTGGCTGGGTTATATTTTTTAAAAACAATATAAAGTCAAAATTCTAATTATCTTGATGTTGAAGAAAATGGTCAATATTTAAACAAAATATGTCATTGTTAGATAATATAGAATATTGGCCCAACAATACTTAAAAAAAATAACAGAATCAAATGTCTCTAAAACAAGGCATGTACTCTTAATAGTTGTTAGAGCTGTACACATAAATAGAGATAAAGTTAAATAGTCAAATAGTGGAACACCCATCCTTTCTTCCAGCGGGCCTCTCCAATGTACATTTCTACATTCTGAGATATGCCATCATCAATCATGTTATTTGGTTCTAGAGCTAATGTTTTGCCTAGTGTTGAGTTTGAATATGTATACTATAAATGGTCATTTTTAAAACTTTTACACAAGTTCTTAGCAGAGTAATGTTTCATGTCTTAAGTCAGTTTTTACCACTAAGGCAGCATACCTCAGTCTTTTTCACACAACTGACATTACATCCGACACTCACAATTTGCCTTATGGTGTTTTTTTTTTCAACCTGAGCCTGACTAGGCTACATGGGTCATTAGGCTACAAGGCACTCATCAGCAAACATAACCTTGAGTCCTGGCTACAGGAGTGGGCCCGGGTGTTCATGCTTCAGCTGTGGTTCCTTTAGATTTATTTTTACGCTTGTACGAGTGTTGTATTTTTGGATTGTTCTTTGCCTGGCTCCTCCTGTTAGGGTTACTTTTGGCCAGTTAGTCTATAATTTGCATGTGTCCACACAACAAAGCTCATGAACAAAACTGTGCACAAGCCCCTCTACTTTTCCAAGCTAGTCTTTAACATAAGTTATCACATTGATTCTTTTTATCTTTATGAAATTATTTTTACTGCGGTGGGTTGGCACCCTGCCCGGGATTGGTTCCTGCCTTGTGCCCTATGTTGGCTGGGATTGGCTCCTGCCGACCCCCGTGACCCTGTGTTCGGATTCAGCGGGTTGGAAAATGGATGGATGGATGGAAATTATTTTTATCCATTGTTATTATTCACATCCATCTCCTATATTCAACCAGGTTTGCTAATGATGTAACATTTTTAATGTGCATCTGCTAAAGATGGTATGACTGCTTATTTCACAATTAAATTCAGACCAATACATTAGGTTCACAATTTGTTTTTCATTATTATATTTCTTTTCAGAAGCTGTGACTGGGAATGGAGGTTATGTTTCAGAAGTCTTTGGATATGGCTTGATTGCACTGTACAGCCTGTCTTGTTTACTGTTATCATTTTCAATAATAATCTTTGTAGCGTCTTAGACAAATTCCACCAGGGAACACTAGATCACCATAGTTAATGAATCAATAAGCAGGTCTTGGTGGTCAGTACAATTACATTAACATACTAGTTCACCAAACGATGCATAAACCACAATCCCATTAAAAAAAGCTAATGTGCAAGAGACAAGATCACAGAGAGAAATCAGTTTTATTTGCCTCCTTTAGATATTGTCAAGCTCAGGCCTGACAGGAGTAACATCCATTAACTGTGCAGGGGCAGAGTTTTAAAAAGAATGAATATTGAAATCTTGCAGAACACTGAGAAATAGGCTTCAAATTGCAGCAGTAGAATAAGTGTACAACATAAGGCAAGCAATTGCATGACTGTTTAACAGTACAACCAAGAACATTCAATGCTGTTTAATGAATCTTTGCCAGAAGTGAAACGGACTTATAACCACAAATGGTGTCTCTGTAGCAGGTCTTTCTCCATCTGTATGTATATTATAACCTCTTCATGCTGTATGCCTGTTAGGGATATTTTCTCACATCATGAAAGATTACACATTTTTAAAAATATAATGCTTCTGGGTGATTTCTAGCATTTTATTGGAAGCATTTTGTTTAATAGCAATACATTTTACAATAGGTAAAATTCTGCCCAGCCTTGTTCAATGATACAGAACAGTCAGAAATGTAATTTTTGAAAACAACACAATTTAGTTTTCTTCCCACAGTCCAAAGACATGCAGGTTAGGTGGATTGGCGATTCTAGATTGGCCCTAGTGTGTGCTTGGTGTGTGGGTGTGTTTGTGTGTGTCCTGCGGTGGGTTGGCACCCTGCCCGGGATTGGTTCCTGCCTTGTGCCCTGTGTTGGCTGGGATTGGCTCCAGCAGACCCCCATGACCCTGTGTTTGGATTCAGCGGTTGGATAATGGATGGATGGATGGGATTTGTAGTTGATGACAACAGTAAAGCAGTCAGGCTGTATTGCATCTGGTCTTTTAGCAGTTGGCCATGTTCTAACCTAATATTTAAATGTAAAAGTTAAAGGAGTAACACATTAAAAATAGCTTGCCTTAATCCTAGAGGTATCAGAAATAAAGAAAGTGAGATAGAGTTGTATGTAGTGGAACAAAATAATGATATTATAGCAATAACAGAAACCTGGCTAAATAACAATAATGGGGATGAGTATATCATAGAGAAATACAGATTTTTAGGAAGAATAGACAGAAAAGAAAAGGAGGTGGGGTTGCTGTTTATGTCAAACAGAATTTAAACGCAAATTATCTTCAGTTGGACGATGAGCCACATCTTAGTGAGGACATGTGGCTTTGCCTGGAAAGCATTAGGGAAAGAGGTCTTATTATAGGAGTGTGTTATAGACCGCCCAATGCAAACATTAATTTAAACATACTTTTTAGTAATATTAAAAAGGCAAGTTTAGAGGGGAATATTATAGTTATGGGGGGCTTTAATTATTTGAATATGGGATAACATTGCAAATAGAGGAGCACAAGACCAGGAGTTTTTAGTAATCAGTGACTGTTTTTTAACCCAGCTATGTTAAGGCACCAATGTGGGGTGAAGCCTGTCTAGATTTAGTTTTTTGTAATAATCAGGATAGAATTGAGGGTGTACAGGTGACTGAACAACAGGGTCAACTGACCATAATATAATACAGTTCTCAGTGTTTTTAAGAGTGCAAAGACTACAACTGTTAAGTTTAACTTTGTTAGAGCAAATTGTGAACAAATGTGGCAACATCTAAGGAGGGTAGTCTGGGATAAGCTTTTAAATGTGGAGACAGCTGAGTAGCAGTGGAACAGGTTTAAAAATGTTTTACATGTTATGCAGAACAGGTACATACCTAAATTTGGAATTAAAAGGAAATTTTTAAAAACTCCACAGTGGGTTAAGAAAGATTTAAAAAAGAAGCTGCAAAGGAAAAAAACACCTGTATAAGGTGTGTAAGACTAATAACTCCAATGTGCAGGGCATATAAGAATAGGAGGGCAACCATTAAGAAGGATATTAGGGAGGCTAAAAGACAGTTGCAGAGGAATATCACAGGTATGGTGAAAGATGACTCAAAGAGATTTTTTCAGTATTTTAGTAGTAAAAGAACAGTCAAGGAGGAGGTGAAGTGCATCAGGATTAGTAAAGGGTAATTTAAAAATAAAGACAGTGAAATAGTGGATGCTCTAAATAAGCATTTTTCTGAGGTCTTCACAAGTGAGGAAGTAGATAACTTCCCAGTAGTAAATGGGACTTCTAAGGAGGTACTATTTGATTTGGAAATTGTACAGGGAGAAGTGCTTCTCGAATTAAATAGTGTGAAATCAAACAAACCTCCAGGACAAGATAATATTTACCCTCGAGTTCTTAAGGAGGTTACCGAGTACATATATAAAACCTTAACACATATTTTTAGGAAGTCACTGTACACTTTGGAAATTCCAACTGTCTGGAAAATGGCAGATATTATCCTGCTATGTAAAAAGGATGACTGGGCAGATCCAAGCAACTATAGGTCAGTAAGCTTAACGTGCATCACAGGAAAGTTAATGGAAGAAATTATTAAGGATAAGATTGAGCAGCACCTGGCAATTACAGGAGTGTTTCTTAACAGTCATCATGGGTTCAGAAGAGGGTGGTCATATTTTACTAACATGGTGAAATTCTATGAGGAAGCAACAAAACGGTATGATCAAAGTGAAGCATGTGATATTATTTATCTAGACTTTCAGAAAGCATTTGATAAGGTGCTACATGAGAGATTGGGCATCAAACTAAAAGAAGTGGGAGTTCAGGGTGATGTTTTTAGATGGGTGCAGAATTGTATCTGACACAGTAAGCAGAGTGTGATGCTGCGAGGGAACCTCATCAGAATTGGTTGATGTTAAGTGGGGTTATTGCTAGGGGCACTGCTGTTTTTAATATATATAAATGATTTGGATAGGAATATAAGTAACAAGTGGTTAGGTTTTTAGATAATACCAAGATAGGTAGATTGGCAGATAATTTGGAATCTGTTAAATCATTACAGAAGGACTTGGACAGCATACAGGCTTGGGCAGATTTGTGGCAGAGGAGATTTAATGTTGTCAAATGTAAGGTATTACACAAAGAAAGTAAAAATGTTTTAATACACAATGGGAGGTCTGAAAGTCAAGAGTACACCTTATGAGAAGGATTTAGGAGTATTAGAGCACTTAACTTTATTAACTGCCAGACAGTGCTCAGAAGACATTCTGACAGAATGTCAGGTTATATAGCACAATGTGTGAATTTTAAGTCCAAGGAAGTTATGCACAAGCTATATAATCTACTGGTGAGGCTTCATCTGGAATACTGGGTGCAGTTTTGGTCTCCAGGCTACAAAAAGTACATAACAGCACTAGAAAACATCCAGAGAAGAGTGACTAGGCTCATTCTAAGGCTAGAGGGGATGAATTATGAAGAAAGATTTAAAGAGCTGAGCCTTTTCATTTTAAGCAAAAGAAAATTAAGAGGTGGCATGATTGAAGTGTTTAAAATTATGAAGAGAATAAGTACAGTGGATTGAGACTGTTATTTTAAAATGAGTTAATCTAGAACATGGGGACAGAGTTAGAAACTTGTTAAGGGTAAATTTCACACAAATATTAGGAAGTTTTTCTTTACCTAGAGAACCATAGACACTTGGAATAAGCTACCAATTAGCTTTAGGGACTTCAAAACTAGACTTGATGTTTTTTTAGTAAAATTAAGCGGATATTACTGGCAAATATTGTTGGGCTGATTGGCGTATTTCCATCTAGATTGTTCTAATGTTCAGAGAAACAAAAAACACAGCAGTTTCTGATGTTATTATACAGTGATTTCACTTTGGTCTGAACAAAGATGTGCAAAGGAGATTTGTTGACAAAGTGTTGTGCACACCTAATTGAACTGATTTACATAGTTACTTTAAGGTATGCATTTTATGTGGCCTATAGGTATTTATTTGGTTTAATGAATTTCACAATTCTTGGTAAATGATGCCAAACAAAACTAGCAAGTAAACGAATGTAAGTTCAACTTAGCGTTTTAGAACTGAGTATATTTACATATTTGTGTAACACTGGCAGTTGAATTTTACAAACATGACAAAAATGAAATAATGCTATATTTAACTACAGTTCTTTACAATTATAAAACTTCAAAGTAGGTTTTAATTTTTATGAAAGATATTGCTCCTTACTTTACATAAACTTAACTTGCTGTAAACTCCTTACTCCCTTTCCCTAGTTTAATCAGTTCTAAACTAACCTCTTTAAAGGGTTAATTTAGTGGTGGCCCTTCAGGGTTCATCCTACACCTCATTGGTATTTTAGTCACTGTCCATTCTGCCATGTAATCAAAACAGTTGCACACTGGACTCTGTTGTGATGGCTCTCGACAGTCTCCTACCTCACAACTTCAGGAATTTACACAATTTCTCTAAAGGGCACCTGCATGCGGTCTTCCAATTCTTTATTCCAGTGGGCTCCAGCTGTATCTTACTGTAATTCAGTAACTCTGAACTTGAAGTGCAAGATTGGCTGGTATTTCTTAGAAGCTTCCATGAACCTAAACATCAAGCACAACTTTCATTGTATAGCCCTCATATTAACAGTATTTGGAAGAGCTTATAATTCCATCAAATTTAAGTGTACAGGTTTAGAGAAACTACTGTAGTTGTTTAGTCCTAATTTGTTCCTAATTGCCTACATCACCTATTAATAAATTTATCACATATACAATTTTTCATTAGTTCCATTCTCAGTTACTTTTCTTCTTAACAAAGATTTAACTGTTTTATGTATTTCCATAAAAACAATAAATTACATAATTATATGTAACATTCATCATAGCCTTCTAATTAACCCATTGAAGCATTTACAGCAGATCACAAAATAGTCTACTAAACCTTATTTTTCACCACCAAGACGTGAGTTTTTTGAATATCTCTTGAAAGAAAGGTGCTGCTTGTGTCACTGATGATCACAACATTTCTAGAAACATGTCATCCCTAGTTATTAATGTAACACATATTCAGGAAACTTGACAAAGGTATATTCTGTTTTCACAGGAAAGAGAAATACAAGGAAATCTAAAATTTTACTTCTGTTGCAGAAAACTAACCTGGTTGGATCATATTTCTTGCGTAAAGGTTTAATCAAGGAGGCAACTGAAGCCCACACAATACTATATACACAGTATATGGTCTTATAATAAACAAAACTGGCAGGTAAATGTCCATTCCTATGGTGGCAAAGAATAACAAAACAAAGTGTACAAATGCTGAAATTAGATTTAATAACACTGTATATCCCACTTTATGATTTTGGTCATGCCCTTATAGTTGAGGTGGGTAGTGTGAATGTAGGATTGTATAGGGCACATGAGATACCATCTTGATAAAAGTGCAATTCCCTTTCTATGTGCGTCCTCAGCTTCTGTAGGATGTAAACTCATGAGAACATTTTCTCCTATCCTTTTAAGTGGTGTAAAATATTTAAAACACCTGCTAAGCTGAACAAACATTAGCTCTCTAACTCAGGAGTGGTGATATCATTTTAGTCCTGGTTTCACCAGAATTATTTTTAAAGTCATTTCATCTGTGTTAACAATGTACTTGCTTACCTCTATATTTAATTTCTTCTGTAGAAGCTCTCTTTCCTATTAATTCCTTGCACATTTTCTTGGTTTCTTGGAGCCACCTAATTCTGTCCTGCATTCCTAGCCTGTGAGTACAATAGGTCTGTGAGATTATTAGTGCCTCATTAGAGACGACAGAAGGTGATAAAATAAATCCAAAACATTCTGAGCAAAGTAACTGCAGGCTCCTGAGTGTTTAAATTCCATCAAAATTACATCTAGCCTGAAGAAAGGGCCTGAGTTACCTCAAAAGTTTGCATATTGTAATCTTTCTAGTTAGCCAATAAAAAGTGTCATTTTGCTTAACTACTCATTACATCCGTAATGACTAACACAGTACAAAACCTTAGTACTACAATTCCATCAAAAAAGAAGGACATTTAACAGTCAGTTGTTTTATATTGTTGCCCTATCCATTATAGGACAGAGTGTGATAGTCAGTCACTAAAGATAACAGGGCAACTGTTGAAGAAGAAAACAGAAATAACATTGCGCTTCTTTACTCTAATGCAATTCCTAATGATATTCTTTTGAGTCCACTAAAGTTAACTACTGGTTATGACAATAGATAAGCTCAAAGTTGTTAAACCTGTGTTGATGAAGATGTTCCTAAGTGATGTAAACCACTAGACTACGTGTAAACATCTAAATGAGCATAAGGTGGCATTTCTAGAGCTACACACATTATATTTGATTGTGATGGGAACTGCTGCATGTTTTGCATCATTTCAGAGTTCTTCATTTTCTTTAAGCTCTAATCCCTTTCCATTATTCAATGCTGAGCAACAGGGAAATATTACCTTTTATCATATGAAAGGACATTAACAAAGTCTTTGAGCATGGATGAATTAGTCAGATCTTTTGGCTAGGGAAACAGAAAACTGATACTGTAAAATTATTTATTCTAATTAATCTTTACATCGAATAAAGTGAGTTTTAACATTTGAAACTAATAAACACAAGTACAAGCATAAAATGTTAAACAAATGGAACTAGTCAAAGGTTATACTAAACAAGGTAATATAGTAAGAATTAAATTTAAGTAAATATACATGCAAGAGTCTTTATAGTTCAACTTGAAGGTGTTAATTTGTTATTTCACTTATGTTTTTTAAAAGTTATGACTTATCGAGTCATAATTGTCACATGTTTACAGTGCAATGAAATTCTTACATGCTTGTGCCCAATCAACTAGCAACCCATTTTCATTCTCCTGCTATGACAGTTGGTTCTAATGCTTGAATATTTGACCAGACCTGCACTAGAGACTGCAAAACAAAATTAAGAGATACTTTCCCAATTGTTTAAACCAATACAATTTATCATATATAGGTACCACCTTTACATTAGATATATTAATGTGTATTTGACTAACTTTTGTATACTCTCTCAGCTCAATTGCACTATTTTGATACCTTAAAATGTTCTGAAATACAGTATTTTATTATAATAAATCTATAATAATAAAAGGCAAAGCCCTCACTGACTGACTGACTCACTCACTCACTCACTCACTGACTGACTCACTCATCACTAATTCTCCAACTTCCCGTGTAGGTGGAAGGCTGAAATTTGGCAGGCTCATTCCTTACAGCTTACTTACAAAAGTTAGGCAGGTTTCATTTCGAAATTCTACGCGTAATGGTCATAACTGGAACATATTTTTTGTCCATACACTGTAATGGAGGAGGCGGAGTCACGTATCGCGTCATCACGCCTCCTACGTAATCACGTGAACTAAAAACAAGGAAGAGATTTACAGCATGAGTCAAACGCAGGAACGAAGGTA
This sequence comes from Erpetoichthys calabaricus, assembly GCF_900747795.2. Classification (NCBI taxonomy): domain Eukaryota; kingdom Metazoa; phylum Chordata; class Cladistia; order Polypteriformes; family Polypteridae; genus Erpetoichthys; species Erpetoichthys calabaricus. The sequence continues at coordinate 103,998,241 of NC_041404.2, forward strand.
AATGACGTTAATTTTTGACTGTCTTTTAATACTGTGTAAGCATACATATTAACACATGTGCAATTAAACGTGTGCATTTACGGGGTGATTTCTCAGGCTTAAAAGCTCGCCTTTTATCAAACGCGGGAACAAAGGTAACTGACGTTGTTCACTGTCTTTTAATACTGTGTAACCATACATATTAACACATGTGCAATTAAACGTGTGCATTTACGGGTGATTTCTCAGGCTTAAAAGCTCGCCTTTTACTAAAAAGGTAAATGCAAAACTATTTTCAATCAGTTTAATGAAACGCTCCCGTTAAGGATTGCAATAACATATTCGCGAGATAAAAGAACGAAGTAGGGGGAAATGACGGAAGAGCCGCAAACAGCGAAGAGCAAAAAATTAATTAAACAATTGAGAAGGGAGCGAGTGAAGCATTCAAGCATGTTCATAAGGGAAACAAAGCACGGTGTAAAACGTAAGTTTAAATTAAGTTTATAGAAACGCTCCCGCTGCGGATTGCAATAACATATTCGCGAGATAAAAGTTTAATGAGAAGACGCGAGGTATAAACGAACCACACGCCGTGGCGCAACGTTAGGGGCAACAGTTTCAACCATTCTATGATCTGCTTCTCGCAACTGAAAGACGGCACATGGCGGATGTTAGCCGACTTGCTGACCGCAACATTAGGGGCTTCAACTCTGGCGCTGACGCCACATCTCAGTGCCAACACTTTCCAGACTCTACTTAAAACACACGCCCTCCTCACTGGACAGTTAAAAAGACCAATCAAACTAACGATGACATCAAGTATTACCCAATCAAAAGTAGGAAAGGAGGCATCTTCATAAAATGCGTGTGGGATGATTTGCATCAGACGCTGCTTTAAAAAAAATGATAAAAAAAATACGGGAGAAATCCCGTCCAGTATTGATTCAAAACGGGACGCGCAATTTCATTCTGAAATGCGGCACGATTCCGTATTTTAAAGGACGGGTCGCAACCCTACAGTGCCAGGTAACCACCCATACAATCAGATTGTGATTCAGACTAGGAATGGAATGAATGTAATTACCCCGATCTACATACAAGCCGAAAGTCTTGCAACATTCAAAGATGATGGTTTGGGATAAGTACACCATTCAACATAAAAGAGCTTATGAAGCCTTCAACCGAAAAAAGCAACATCTCAGAGATCGTAAAAAAAAAAATAGGAGGTAATATCATTTTACTCGCTGTACATTTTATTCAAACATTACCAATTATTCCACGAGAGAGACCAGCAGATGAACTCAACGCGTGTTTAAAATCCATGCTTCTCCCACGCTCGGTTATATGTCGCGTGTTCTCGGGTAGGTACACCAAAAAATGTATACATTTAAGCATGTAATGGACAAACAAAAAATGAGGTATACCCGAGGGCACTGCAGTAGTACTTAATCTAACTTTACTTCTTAAATGTTAATGTTTTACTGTTTAATAATTTATACGCTTCTTATATGTTGTTCTAATTCTTTTATCAAAATACCACTGACAGCGCAATGCACGATAACATGGAGTGAATACACCATACGCATCCGCCCACGGCCGCCCTGCTGTGCTCAGATAGGAGTTGATTGTACAATAAAATAAAATAAACATAAAAAGAGTAATACAATCATCACCCATAAAGCGGATAGTAGACGTGACGTACTATATGTGTACCAGATTTCAAGTCAATAGGTGAAACGGTTTGCGAGCTACAGGTGATTTAAAATCCTGGACAGACACACAAACTGCCACGGTAGCAAATTACAGAAGAAGATTTTACTGTTTAATAATTTATATTTATATGAAATGTGCTTCTTATATATTACTTCATATTCTCATATGATAATGATGTTAATATTTATATTGATTTCTATGTTATTGAAACTGCATGTATGTGTGTATATGTATGTGTATATATATATATATATATATATATATATATATATATATATATATATATATATATATATACTAGCAAAATACCCGCGCTTCGCAGCAGAGAAGTAGTGTGTTAAAGAGGTTATGAAAAAAAAAGGAAACATTTTAAAAATAACGTAACATGATTGTCAATTTAATTGTGTTGTCATTGTTATAAGTGTTGCTGTCTTTTATATATATATATATATATATATTATATATATAATATACACACACACATAAACATTTATATACATATACATATATATACATATCTACATATACACATATCTACATATATATACACACATACATAAACACACACATAAGACTTATTGACTGAAACGGGCTTTCTCGAAAACAGTTAGGGCTTTGCTACAGGATACACCCTCCACAAGTTAACCAAGTAAAAATAAAATATATATTTCTGTTTTATTTAAACCTTTTAAGTTCATATGCATAGCCCCATTTGGCTGTTTAATTTTTTTTTTCTTTCTTGAGTAATATTTAATCTCCTTAAAGAAAAACAACATATCCATTTTACTTTTTTTGTATCTGTGTAGTAATATTTTAGTGTAAAAGAATAACCAGTATTTAAACCTTTTATGTTACTTTATACATTTATTTTACACAATGTTGAAAAATTAATAAGAAACCTACATATTTTGGCAGCTGCTGCTTTAATTTTCAATGAAATGAAAAAAGCTCTCCAAGAGAAAACGTCAATGAAGAAGAAACAGTTTGCACTATCTAAAAAGGAGAAACCCTCATTTATAAAAGTTTGCTGCAGATGACTTAACTGAAAATAAATGAATAGTTCCTATGTGTATAATACATATTTATCTATTTGACTTATGCCTTTATTCCACCAACTTACAACATCTGAAATACAATTTGTTACATTACTTTTGTTTTTTGCAGCACAGGCAGGTGAAGTGACTTCCTCAGGGTCACACAGTGGTGTCAGTACCAGGATTTGAACTGACAAGCTCCGGGTTTGCTGAAATATTACTGAAGAAAGAAAAAAAACGAAAATGGGCAAATAGGGCTATGCATACAAATGTCCATCCATCCATTATCCAACCTGCCATATCCTAAATACAGGAGCCAATAAGTAGATATGTATATATATAGTATATATATATATATATATATATATATATGTGAATGTATGTATGTATATATCTATGTCTATATATATATATATGTAGATATGTAAATTTGTATATGTATATATATGTTTATGTGGATGTGTATATACGTATGTATATGTAGATATGTGTATATGTAGATATGTATATATATATATGTTTATGTATATATATGTTTATGTGTGTGTGTGTGCATATTATATATATAAAAGACAGCAACACTCATAACAATGACAACACAATTACATTGACAATCATGTTACGTTATTTTTAAAATGTTTCCTTTTTTTTTCATAACCTCTTTAACACATTACTTCTCCGCTGCGAAGCGCGGGTATTTTGCTAGTATATAATAAATATAATATTGCCTATTTTTTATTTTAAAATGACAAACTAAGATTGCTTAAAGATGGAAAGTAACATTTAATTTGGGCCATTGAAATGTAAATCATAACACTATATGTTCTGTAGAAAGTAGTTTGGTAACTTTAATAAGTAGCCCTATCTTTTAATAGTCTCTTTTTTCCTTAATTTAAAGGAAATGAAAAATATTATGGAATAGACTATACAGGCATTGTATCCCTTCATAAACGATCCATTTATAACAACCTATAATTTGAAATGCCCACTCTGCAATACATTGTAGTACCACTAGTGAAGAACAATTGTATAATACTCTGTTTGTTCCCCAAGGATGGTACCAAGACATTTACACGGTCCCCATCATGGCGAAAAATGTTCCGTGAGAAGGACCTTCGAGGGGTGACATCAGACTCATCAGAGACACTTCCTGCCAACTTCAGAGCTTCAGCCCTGGCAACACCCAGTGTGACACTACGAAAGGTTCAGTCAGAGGGTAAATATAATTTATTGATGAGGGTTTCTCCTTGTGTTTAATTTCCAAACTGGAATTTCACTGATCTTCTACCAAGTTAGTAATCAATCCAGCACTTTTTATCTTTCCTATATATGAATGTCCTTCTATCTGAACTTGGGATTCCATGCTGAATTCCCTGTTTAAGCTAAAGTTCTTTTTGTAATCTCATTTTCCAGTAAACTCATCCAGCTCACCACGTGGGGAATCTGGATCGGTGCGGACTTATTCATGTTAATAGTGCCAATGACTAAATGGTAAGTTTATATGTATGTCTGTCTTGCTTTTTGACATTATTTAATAAGAGTTTGTCCACAAAGTGGCATTATTATATTTTCACAACATACTCTAATCTCTGATGATATATATCAGCTCTGGTGAATCATAACTAAATTTAGTTTGCCACAAGCCCTTCAAAATCTTGGAAATGTATTGAAGTCAATGAGGAAGGAGGAACTCAACTAGTTTGTAGTGGCTTATAATGGTGCAATGTTTTTTACATGTCCTTGAGTGCTATGGAAAAATCTGGCAACTATACTGGACTGATTATTGTGGCCATATATGTAATCTAAACTGTGAGGCAGAAGTGGTAAGTGCTGTGCCACCATACCTGAAACAACAAAATATGCAGAATGAGCAAATACTACAAACAAAATGCAACAAACAGCTATAAATTAGCAATAAGTAAATGTAGAGAAAAGCCAAGCAAAATGCCACCTTTTATTGGCTAACTAAAAAGATTACAATATGCAAGCTTTCGAGGCAACTCAGGTCCCTTCTTCAGGCAAGATGTAATCAGAAGGGGCCTGAAGAAGGGGCCTGAGTTGCCTCAAAAGCTTGCATATTCTAATCTTTTTAGTTAGCCAGTAAAAGGTGTCATTTTGCTTGGCTTTTCTCTACATTCATAATGGCTAACACGGTACAACACCCTAGTACTACAATAAGTAAATAAAATATAGATCATTGCATTCTAATCTTGAGGCATATATTGGTTGTGCAACAAAAGTGGCATCATGGGACCAGCTCGTTCCATTGTTTGACTTCGCAGCTCCAGACACAGCATGAACATCTTCTTTGTTTCCCATGTATTTCTATCAAGAAAAAAGAAACACCTTGTAAATAATAATAAATATTTTATTATTTTTTCACAGCATGTCATTTATTTTCTGAAGAGGGGAGGGGGAGAGAAAGGGCTCCTTTAAGGCTTGTTTTGAGTGGGCACATGGCTAATTTGCATGCAGTTTAACAGCACGTGAGTTTCAGTATTATATCCTGTAGCAGTATTCGTAATACTGCCAACATTTTGTTTATTTTTTTTTAATGCATGTGGGATGGAAATCTGCCAGTGTTACTCAGCCTTTGTGGCTTTAGGTCTTTATTTTTACCTTTTTAAGTTCATTGATGACACACTTACAGCAAAAGAAGCGCCCTGGGGGTTGAAATGACCATGACTTCAAGAAAAGAGTGCAGTTAGAGACAGGAAAATTATCACACAGCCCTGGCAAGTGATTACGTGGATGGTTTCAGTGTGTCTTAGTAGCTGAAACACCATTTTGTTTTTTTCCTGTAAAAAATACAACATTCTTACTGTTTGCATGCATGAAAGTTGTGCATGTGACTGCTACAGCTTTTTAACATCACACTGGCTTTGCATAGCATCATGGGGCCCTTGGAAAAAATGTTTGACTAAGCCGCTGCACAACGAATTTCCAGGAAAATATTCACGGAAATAAGATCTCTGGTGAACACAGCATGTTCACTGTGAAAAATGACTTTGGCATTGTTCTGGTTACAACTGCTTATATCAGCCATGCCACATCAAATGATTTCCACAGCTTCACATGAAATATGCCAGTATGGCCAGATGGACTCAACTTCTTTATTTCAGCCTTTTTTTTATTATCTGGACTTTGTTAACCTTTCCAACTCATAATTTCCAACTAATCTAAATTATATTTTGCTATCTTTTCCCAAATGTTTGAAGTATTAAAGTATGTCAAGTCTAGGATTATTTCATATTTGAAAATGTGCTTCTGTATAACAGCTTTTAGCTTTCAGAAGCAGGTGAAAGTTTGTGAAACATCCTTAGCAAAGCTGCCATAGTTATGATACTGCCTACACACCCTGCCTTGTCCGGGCACAGGATTTGAAGTCTTGAACAGAATCCAAGACCTGAACATATCTATCACTGGCAATTGTTGTCATTTGGTAATCAGGATCATCATTTTCCTGGTCCATGCATTTTTTTCTGAGGTTGGCGGATCAGTTTTAACACATTATTATCATGATCAAGAACTTTTATACAAGAGAAGAGTGTAATTATTAGTCTTAAAAGCATCTCAAAGGGAACAGAAGTTTCTATGCTAAGAACAGAAATGGGTAATCAAAAGTTTAAAAGAGAAATTCAGTAAATGAATAAAAGTATACTGTGTGTACATATAAAAAAATGATTGTTTCATAAATATATGCATTGGTTCATATATATCTCTCTATTATAAAAACAATCTTGGAAAGGAAAATCAGGAAGACGAGACGTGATCTTCTTGGAAGACACTTAAAAGACCCACAAGACGAAAGAGATTGGCCACTGAGCGACTCACGAGGACCATAAACATGAGACTTTCTTGCGTGGATGTGGAACATAAGATTCTTGCAAGACACGCCCTACTTACAACCAATATCAAATAAGACCACGGGCAGCAAAACACTCAGTCGTGTAAAGGCATGTAGCAGACACAGATCCTGTGCTCTCAGCTCATATAAAGCGTATAAGGACAATATGTTCTAGATGAAACATCAACGACTAATTGAAGAAGAAAAAGCAGCGCGGAGAAAAGAGACCCAAAAGCGATGGAGAGAAAAAAAATGCAGATAAAAGATCATAAAAGCAGTGGAAGTCGAAAGGTTAAAATAAAATGATGGCGTGATACACATGCAGAAAAAGGTAAAGAATATGAAAGCAGTAAAATTCAAAAGTTTTGTAGAGTCCCAGCCAGGATGAAACCTTTTTTTTTTTTTGAGTGACTGTTAGGTCCGATTGAGAGAGGGCGGAGTACAGCACGGAAGACTGACAGCAGGGTATTGATTGATGCGGTAAGGTGGGGGGGACCCCGGACGGGAGGAGGGGTTGGAGAGGGTGCTAGAAGGTTGTGTTTGGGTTTACGAAGTCAGCGTTCTTTTTCTTGATTGTTCAAGTAAAACTTTTATGAGACTTTACTACGTCTGTCTGTTTTTTTTTTTACTTCTCTTTTCGAGCCGGACGCGGAGGACGCTACAGTATCAAAAAAAGATAGTAAAGATTGCATTAGCACAAACAACAGGAAATTATTACTCGAAAAAAGGGAAAATAATCATCACGGACTAGGTGTAATTGAAAAAATAGCAGGACAAAGCGAGGTCAGAAATAAAAGACAAAGACTAGAAAACAAAGTAAAACATCATGAAGAGGTTGAAAAACGAGGGGGCGAAACACATGCAGAGCAGGTTAGAGATAATGAAAACAGTGGAATTCAAAAGACACAAAAAAACATAGGTACGATATAAATGCAGAGTAAGTTACAGAATATAAAAGCAGAAAAATTCGAAAGTATCAAAAAAAGATAAAGAGCGCATTAGCGCTAAAAAAGAGAAATTATTACTTGGTGAAATAACATAAAGGCGAATAGAGATGGAATATATGGACATAGGTGATATATCAGAATTATGGAAATATTGAAAGGCTTTGAAGTTTAAGTCAGAGACTTGTAGGTCGTCTATTTCGTGTTGCCATCAAGGAAAAGTAGTGTTTCTACACAATGACAAGGCATATCCAAGAGAATTAAAAGATTTGATGTTTGGGGAAAGTGAAATTCACAAACAGTTGGTCAGTCATTTCCCAACCCGCTATATCCGAAAACAGGGTCACGGGGGTTTGCTGGAGCCAATCCCAGCCAGCACAGGGTGCAAGTCAGGAACAAACCCCAAGCAGGGTGACAGCCCACCGCAGAATCCACAAACACTACAGGCAAAATATAGGAGTCTACAATAATCTTTTCGCCTTCGCATCATTCAATGCTCAGAACGTAGATTTACACAATAATGGACCATATGCTATGAGAATCTGTGGTCCCACAGCAGTTAAAGCAACAACAAGTTTAATTTCGAAGAAAACACAATTCAGGCAGGTGTATATGTATTTATGATCACAGAGAAGCAATGCAAATTTTAACAGGCGACAACAAAGGTAATGTAGTATATATTCCACGAATAACATTAGACACCAAAGGAGATCTTGATATGCCATTCATATTATAACGTTTACAGTTTCCCGTGAGAATAGCTTTTGCTATGACAATTAACAAATCACAGGGACAAACATTAGAAAAAGTTGGATTATTTATTAGAGAAAAACAAACGATATTCACTCACGGGCAGTTATATGTTGCGTTGTAACGATGTAACTCTAAAAACAGAATCAAAATTCAATGCAATCTTGAAGAAAAGGTAATTCCAAATATTGTTTTTGCTGAAGCTTTAAAGTAAAAGTGCAAATAATGAAATTGAAACAAGCTTTTAAAATTGTATATCTGATTAACCAAACATGGGGGTTGGCGAGCAAAGCGAGCAGGGGGCAGAGCCCCCTAGTATATATATATATATATATATACTATATACTTTATATAGGTTAAGATACATTGGTTTGAATACATTTGTTCAGATATATACAACGGTTCACATATAAACAGTAGCTGAGATACATTGGTTTAGATATAAATTGGTTTGAATGTAGCTGTTCAGATACATACATTGGTTGACATATATTGGTTAAGATATATATACGTTGGTTTGTATATGTCTGTTCTGATATACTGTATATACATAGGTTGAGATGCATTCAATTAGATATATATATTGGTTATAATAGATTGGTTTAGATAGATACATCCACTCAGATATTTACATTGGTTGAAATACATCCATTTGCACAGTTGTGGGCCGTCAGGGCCTGCAAGACCTTCTCTGCTGGCCTAAAAAAATATCTGAATCACAAACTGATGTTAATTATATTTTGTCCATGAATATTTATTAAATAATTCCAAATAGTCTGTCCGCTTCCTTTCATAGCTTTTCCGATGGTTGTGCTGCTTCCAGACATGTATTTTCGTATTAAAGCATTTAACCAATCACATTTCAGCCATCATTTGTTGCCAGGCAGGGTCAAAGTCAAAGAAGTCTGCCCGGAGGCCTTCACAATCCATTCTGCAGGCCCTCTAAAACAAAATAAATGTTGATTAAACTGTTGCTTCAACCAATCAGATTTTGAGTTGGTTTCACTAGGGCCCTCTAGCAGGCATACGGCAACGTCACCGTATTCAGACCCGTTGATTGGATAGGATGGTGCGGATGGCATAATAGAAAAATCTGAATGAGAGCATCATGGGGCAGCTGCACACATTGGTATGTTTGGCGGTGACCATTCCCGTGTCCACTGCTTCTGTCGAGCGGACATTTTCAGCCCTAAAGCGAATTAAAACTTATGCCAGAAATACGACAGGGCAGGTTCGACTTTCAGCATTAGCTTCGATGGCGATAGAAAGGGACTTCGTGATGGAACTGAAGCGCACGGATAATCTGTACGACAGAGTAATTGAACTGTTTTTGAGGAAAGAGAGGAGGATGGATTTTGTTTACAAATAATCCGAATTTTTGGTGAGTAAAATGTTGCGATTTTCCTAAATAATATTGCAAGTTTATGAGTTATTATTGATGTTTTTTATGTGTGTCGCGGGCTGTAGCTGCAGTAGAACGGAACTTGTTCACCCCTGGTTTGTCTATTCAATAAAGGCATTTATTGTAGCTACAGGAGTTATCTATCTGCGATGCAATGGCTCTTTATACTGTATTTCTGCATATTAAGATGGTTTTTATAACCATAAATTAGTTTTTGAGGGGCGGGTTGATTCAGACGGAGCACTACTGAAGGCCTAGGTGTGAAATGCACGGTCCACCACTGCATTTGCATATATAGATTGGTTGAGATACTGTATATACATCAGTTTGAATAGAACAGTTGGGATTTATGGGCAGGCAGGGTATGGTCATCTCACTTAAGCTACTTCAGCATTATCATTATTGTTCATACTTTATACAAGAAGCACATATTTGTTAGGTGCAGTTTATTTAGCAAGTCATCATGGTTGGGGATCCTCGATTCCAAGGCATTTTTCTTTTCTTCCATTATTTAAAACACTCTCACAGATTCCCGCCTCCTCCTCTTTATGGAAGGAAACACTGAAGTGATGTGGTTTCTTCTGAACTACCCCCAAAACACACACACAATTTCACATACCATCAGATTCACACACTAATGATTGATCGTGCAATGTCTTATGTTAGCATGAGTGTAATATATTCTCAAAAATCACTTTTCAATGTCATTTAAACCTTTGAACTATGATACATGGTGATTATTTAATTTATCCAAAAATTCAGATATAGAAAACCATGGTCTTTTCAGACGGCAAAATTCTTCTATATTTGCGTATACTTTTCCTCCATAAATGCAGATAAAAATTCTCTCTTTTGTTCATCCAAATCAATGTAATTGGCTTCAATGTTTTTGAGTACTGATCAGTGACCAGGGATACAAAATGATCAGAATATTATTGTTTCACAAAAAACTCCATATATTGCAGCATCAACTAGCACGTTACAAAACGCAAGCACCATTGGACACACATATCAATGATTAATTGAGAAATCTCTTATGTTAAAATGAGAAGGGACGAGTAAATAAATGCTCAGTGTGTTTACTGTCATCCATTACTTACAAGACATGAGATTATGAAAGAATTCAATCTCAGGAGAAATTTAGTCTTAGTCCATGAGCTACACATACAATACCATCTTAATTTAAGTGCTTACTTAATTGAGAAAAGGCAAAAGTGTGTGCAGTGAATACACTTGACTTGAGCATTCATGGTTTTCATACTCTTTCTCTGTATGTTTAGCATTCATTTGCTCGCTGCTTCCTGAGCAGCTCTTTTTTTCTCAACCCTAGCGGCCCGCTTCTTCTTTTCTTTTGTCTGCATTTTTTTGCGTTAAAACTGATTAAATCAGTGTTTGTGTTGCAATTACTTGGTACATTTTTCTTAATTTTTCACTTAAGCTGGTACTTAAGTTTTCAATCTGCCTCCAGAATGATTTAAGATATTAAGAGGTAGGGGAAGTGACGGCGAAGGTGGTAGGGATGAGAACGGCGCTCATACACATGAGCTACATGGCCACCCTCCTGCCCTCTGCCGAGAGTTGGTTCTATAATAAAATAAAAAGAGGAATAACCTTGAAGGTCATCACCCCGAAAGCGGATAGTAGACACCACATAATATATGTGTACCAAATTTCAGGTCAATAGGTCAAACAGTTTGCGAGCTTCAGGTGATTTATAATCCTGGACAGACAAACAGACAGCTTTGGTAGCATATTATATATAAGAAGATATATATACATACACAGGTTCAGATATACTGTATACATATTGGTTTAAATATATATACTATAAAAGAAAAGAGATGATAAAGATAAAGAGTTAGGGTACCAGCCTGGTAACCCCATATAATTAAATTGCAAAGTAAAAGAAAACACATGCAATAATTGTAGAGACTTCTTTTCAGATGTGAGTTCAGGGGACTCATTATTTAAAACACAGATCCCTGCCACCTCACAAAGCTTTGTTTTAGCCCAGCTCGTCAATGTGGTATGCCCTCTGCTATTTAAAGTCTTTCATCAGCTCCTTGGTTTTCCTGACATTAATAGTGAGATTGTTGTCCTGGCACTGAGTAAGCAGATATCCCTCTTCTCTGTATGATGTTTTATCAGTAATGGTGATAAGGCCTATGATGGTTGAGTTAGCAGATTTAATGAAGGAGCTGTGTCTGGCCACACAGTTAGATTTAGAACAAGGAGTACAGTATAGGGCATGCTACCACATGGACTGCCTGTGTTTGTGGACAGTGTGGAGGATTTGATTCTGGTCTTTTAGTTAGGAAATCAAAAATCAAATTGAAAATGGCAGCAGTAAGTCCTAAGTTGATAAGTTTGGTGGTAAGTTTTGCCCCCTGCTGTGGTGCATAAACAGGACCTTGGTGTAACTGTTTTTACTATCTAGATGTGCTAGGATTGCATGAAGTGCAAGGGATATGGCATCCATTCTGGACCAGTTGTGGCAATATGCAAACTGGAGGTGACCATGACTATCTGAAATATTCTTTTAAATGTGTTCTGGTACCTATAGCTCAAAGAACTTCATCAAGATTAGAGTGAATGCCACTGGCTTGTAGTCATTAAAACACTCCACATTTGTTTTATTAGGAATAGGGATAATTGTTATGCTTTTAAAGTCACTTATTTTTTAATACACCTTGAAATTCCATATGGACCAGATGTCTTGTGAACATGAACTTGTTTAGAAGTCTTTCTTATGTCAAGTACAGAAACAAAGAAGAATGAATTGTGTGGTAATACTGGTAATCAAATGGCGGGCTGATTGTTTTCATGGTCGAAAATTAGAACATTATAATAATCTAGATGAGAACAGGCCACTTAAACTCAACAAATTTCACCAATTGGACCCACTCAATGCTTCTAAAATAACATCAAATTGAATTTTAAAAGTCCCTAGAGTCCTACTGTCTACCACAGTACTTGGTAGCTTATTCCATGTGTCTATGGTTCTCTCTTTAAAGAAAAACTTCCTAATGTTTGTGCAAAATTTACCCTTAAGTGGTTTCCAATTTCATTCCCATGTTCTTGATGAACTCATTTTAAACATAGGCACACAGTCTCGATTGACAATACTAATTCCCTTCATAATTTTAAACACTTCAATCATGCCTCCCCATAATCTTCTTAATAAAAAAACAATTTGAGACTAACTTGCTTAAAATGGAATACTGTGATTTAGTCAGATTAACTTTGGGTGGATGTACTATAATATTTCTTATGTCATTCATTTTTTGTTTAAAAAAATATAGCGAGCGCCTCACAAGTTTTGCTAGTGCCTTTTAGGAGCATTCCATTGAGTGAGCTCAGTTTAGAAGTTGATGAATAGTTGAGAATAAAACTCATGGATTACCAGCATTATCATTTATAATCTTAGAGAAACAGGACTGCCTGTCAATGCGGACTATGTTGTTATATTCAGTTATTTTACCCTTCAATATTTCATAGTGGACTATCAATTTAGTTTTAGCATCTAGTTTTAGCATCTCTTGTGGGGTAGGTGGAAGTTAAAGATAATTAAAGTAAAAAATTCCTTAAATTTGTTTTGTTGAAGTCAGTGACAATGAACAATCCTTCAAGATGGAAAGACTCATATTCTGCAATAATGCTGTACAGACAATTCAGCACACTGTTCACGTTGGCTTATGGAGAAATATAAACAGCAATTAGAAAAACAACTAAAAACTCTCTCAGAAGATAAAGTGGATGATACTTGATCAGTAAATATTCCCGAACAGGTGAACAATTTTTAAGTTTAAAATTTGTGCAACACACATTGCTCACCATAAAACACACACCTTCTTCTTTGCTTGTACCCGAGAGTTCAGTGTGCTCCACTTGAAAAACTGTAGAAAGCATTTTGCTTTATTGTAGTTTCCGGTGTGAGTTTCCTGAGGACAAAAAACACAGCAGTTTCTGATTTCTCTCTGTGTAACCAGTCTTGCCTGAATATCTCTTAATTTAGTATCCAGCAAATGAACATTGGCCATAGAAATGCTAGGCAGAGTAGGTCCTTTTCCGAAGTGTTTTGTTCTCACCTGGACCACTCCCCAACATCCTGTTTCCTAGCTCTCTTTGTTCAATTATTCTTAGTTAAGTCATGCTGGTTGTACTATCTGACAATGGCTTATAATAGCAGATCTGTATTATTAGGTTAAAAGGTGAATTCTGAACACTTGCTCAAAGGAGTTTGATCATATTTAACGGTCATTATATCTAACAGCACAGACTAGAAAAATAACAAAATTACATGCAATAACATACAGATGTCTAAGAGGAGAAATATGCAACACATCACCTCTCTGTGGTGCCTTGACTATGTAAATCTCTCTATATATAAAATCCAACATCTGTCTGTATGTCTGTCTGTCCACTTTTCACGAGAGAACTACTTAACTACTTAACATTCCAAGAGGGTAGGGGGAAGCGTGACGCCAGGAGTGGGAAGCCAGGCAGGGCCCTCCTCACTGTTCTGTTTCACTACTACGTGGGTGGAGCGGCAGGGGATGGCTAGTATAACATAATAAATAGGTTAATTGCTTGATAGCAGCTTAAATTTACAACAGAATACTATTTAAAAAATAAATATCAATTAAAGTTCATTATAATTATAAAAATACAAATCACAGACACTCAGAACTGCTTTTTCCTTGACTACATCTTTGCAAACTTTGAAACAATTTTAAAATCATTATGTTGATTAGTTCATTCTCCTCTGATAAGATTCATTGAGAAATATATGAAGTATAAGGGCATATATATCCTTATAATGACACACACATTATAAATACAGTGTGTATATATATTTTTATATACTATATATATTTGGGTTCATACTACTGCAAATAATAGTAACAGTTATAGTAATATAAAGCAGGCAGAATATGCATATTAGTAAATGTGAAATTCAGGAAACGCGAAGGTTGTAAAATGTATGCTGACCAGTTCAGTAATTAGGCATAAATCCAGCCATGTATTGTTTATTTTTCTCATCTGGTGTAGTTAAATATTGTCAGGATTCATAACAGGCACAAAAATGATCCCTCTAAAATGGCTCAGTATGGCAGTGCATTTTGCTTACAAAATAAAGAAACAGAAAGAAAAAGATATTTATAAATTTAAAATATGCATGAACCAAATATCAAAATAAGGATGGAAAATAAAAACAAATTAAAATAAAGAACAAGCCTCCCAAAAAGAAAAGTAGTACTAAAACAGTGTTAATTTTGGAAGACCACCTGTAAAGGGGTTAGGTAGGTTGTCAGACTTAAAGACCAATATAAAACAATATATTAGGGTTAATGGGGTCAGAGAATAGTATTGAGTCCAAGTATTCAGAAGTCAGGGTCTGTATTGTTTAAATAAAATTCCACCCTTCAAAATTTGCTGCCCTAAAGAACCACCTGGTGCAACTAGGTGGTAGAGATGGCAATGATCATGTGACTACTAACAGAGATCATCATAGTGACCAAATATTTTAAAATGGGTGCACCATTTTAGAAAAGAAAAACATAAAATGACAACAACAATAATGTTTTTATCTTAATAGTAAAAATATAAATAAAATTTTACATGCTCCAAAAAATAAGTTTTTTTAGGTAAGAAATTGAATCTATCTTTTCGTGAAAAGCAGGAAAATTAGTGTGGAGACTGGCTCGGACACAGACAGGCAGACACACTCATGTCACCCAACACACATTTATTTTCACTATTCTTTACAATTTTCAAGTGCCACAAACCCCAATCTTCCCCAAAGTCCAGGCCAACCATTCTGCCTCTTTGGACCGCCTCCTTCTCTCTTTCTATCACCTTGTCCTGCTTCCACCTGACTCCAGCCTCGAATGAAGGGATTCGGCCCCTTTTATCCGTACCCGGATGTGTTCCAGGTGTGCACCGGCAATCCCGCGGACAGACCCCAGTGTGTCGGAAATGCCGGCTGTCCTCCCGGAAGCACTCCGGGTGTTCCCTCTCTTCTTCCCCCCAGCACTTCCTGGTGTGGCGGAAGTACTGGGGTCCAGGGTCCTTCAGGCAGGGGGACGCCCCCTGGCGGTGACCACGGGCCCCTACAGGGTTGGGCTTCCAAGCCCTGTACCCGTGGCCCCCAATACAACCAGGGCGGACGCCCCCTCGCGGTCTGGAGGAGGAATGAGCCCTCCTCCTGTCTTCCTGGGTGTCCCGGCTGGGCATGAGCCCCGTCCGGGTGCCACATTAGATTATGATGACTAATATGAATTTGAACATTTTATTAATACATTAAATTGCTACAGGCAGGTTACTACGTACATTTCATGTGATCAAATTTTTTCATCATTAAATATCAAATGCAAAAATTTAACAAGCAATGTAATTTCTTTAAAGATTTAAAAGAAAGATTTGAACACTGCACCTATTGACCCCTACCCTCAGCCTTGGACACCACCCATGAAAAAGCTCAATACAGATAAAAGTGGAGGAATTAATTGAAAACTGGAAAATCAGATACTAAAGTCAGAGAGGCAAGATTGCGTGGGTTTGGACATGTGCAGAGGAGAGATGCTGACTATATTGGGAAAAGGATGCTAAGGATAGAGCTGTCAGGGAAGACAAAAAGAGGAAGGCCTAAGAGAAGGTTTATGGATGTGGTGAGAGAGGACATGCAGGTGATGGGTGTAACAGAACAAGATGCAGAGGACAGAAAGATATGGAAGAAGATGATCCACTGTGGCGACCCCTAATGGGAGCACCCAAAAGAAGAAGAAGAAGAGGAAATCAGTACACTGGGTATTTACCATCTTAACCTGCACCAGTTTCACCACTGACTTACATCTTTCAGTACTGGTATCAGATGACCCATTGGTCTGTGCTGCAGAGAATTTGAGCAAAAGTAAACTTTAGAAGAATCTCTCTATTATAAAAAAAAAACTTGGGACAAGACAAGACTTTTTGGGCGACGAGACGTGATCTTTTGAAGAGAGACACTTCAGAAAGACACTTTCACGTCCCGCGACAACATACTTCAGAAAGACACTTTCACGTCCCACGACACACACAACACGGTCAAGTCACGTCATACTAATATCCACATCAGACAGATTTGAAGAGAGACAGAGAGACATTTGAAGCGAGACAGAGAGACACTTCAGAGAGACACAGAAATTCTGTAAAAAAGGAATGTAAGCAAAAACTTAGCAAAGAAGAAAGATCTGTGTGTTGAAAAGACACCAAAAAGCGATGGAGAGAAAAAAATGCACAAAAAAAGCAATAAAGAAAAATAATAATCTATTAAATAATTTTATCCAGAAGGAATATCAACAGAACAAATAAGTACATGGGCAATCCTAGCAGCGAGAAACGATGAAGTCAAACAAATTAATGTGAAAATAGTCGATCGGTTACACGGCATTTTGGTTAAATGCATATCAATAGACTATGCTGAAACAGTTGGTGGAGATGGTGCGGAAGATGAAAACATCAATTTACAATATCGCACAGAATATCTACAAACGTTAACACTGTCCGGTCTCCCACCTTACTGTTGAAAGAAGGATGTATCGTGATGTTATTGCGGAATTTATGTATGAGTGATGGGCTATGCAATGGGACAAGATTAGTTGTATTGAAAATTGGTAGAACAATTCTAACATGTAAAATTTTAACAGGCAACAAGAAAGGTAATGTAGTACATATTCCTCGAATAACATTAGACACAAAAAGAGATGTTGATAGGCCATTTGTATTAAAACGTTTACAGATTCCTGTGAGAATAGCTTTTGCAATGACAATTAACAAATCCCAAGGAAAAACATTCGAAAAAGTCGTTTTATTTATAGGAGAGAAATAAATGAAATTCACTCACGTTGCATTATCACGATGTAAGACTAAACAAGGAATCAAACTTCAATACAATCTTGAAGAAAGGTTAATTCTAAATATTGTTTTACTGAAGTTTTAAAGTAAAAGTGAACATAATGCATATGTAACAATTACCAAGAAAAAAAGAATCTCTTTAAAATGTATTTCGGGTTAACCAAAACCGGGGGTTGGCGAACGAAGTGAGCAGGGTGCGGAGCCCCCTAGTAATACAAAAAAAGGTAAAACATACAGAGTCTAAGGATTTATAGTGAGAGGCTAACATTATTTTTGTAGAAGTTGTACCTAAAGAGAATAGCCTCTGCTTAAAAAAGTAACAGTCATCTGGACAGTTCAGCAATTAACTAATGGACAAATATTGCTGAGCTTCATTTATATTAATCAGTTTCAAACTACTTTGTTTTTCAGCCTTTTAAATAGATCCGTGACTTCATGTGTACTCATTATGTAGATAGTATTTTAGTTTTTTTGACTGTGACTGCCAAGTCAGACAGTTTCCATCTTTTTAATTTGTGTGTTCAGAGCATAGTATATATATATATATATATATATATATATATATATATATATATATATATATATATATATATATATATATATATATATATATATATCAAATATATATATATATATATATATAAAATAATATATATATATATATATATATATATATATATATATATATATATATATATATATATATAGAGTGACCACTGTCGCCACCTATTCACTGTCTCTGACGGTGATAGTTGTGCTAAGACAGCTCAGTAGGAGGTCTGCTGCGCATTCTTTCTGGGCCTCCGCCAGCAGCTACACGCTGACACTCTGTTAAACAGTAAAACAATGGCAAACTAGCACAACTTCTCTTTGGAAACTCCCTCTTAAACAGTACTTCAATGGGAATCAAGCACACTCTTAACTTGCCCTCTACAGCTCAGCTGCACGCTTACCACATAACGTGCTTGTCGCACAATATTTAGAATATTTAAAACTGAGTTCTCACCTGGCCTTTTGGTTTCTCCTTTCCTTTCTTCTCTAGACTACGTCTGTCCCAGCCAGTGTTTCTCAGCCATTGAATCCGCTCGAGGAAGAAGGCTTTGTGTTCTGTTAATCTGAAGAAGGGAGCTAAAGCAAGACGATTGTCCTCGTCGCTGCTTGTATCTTGTGTGCTTGTGTGCTGAAGTAAAAGCTCCTATTTTTAATAAAGCCTTAAACCTGTTCCTGCCTGTTCAAGAATAAAGTTATTTTTCCTTGGAAACCAGGTCTTGCCTTCCTGTCTATCGTGCAACTCTGCGACTAAAGCTTGACAAGTGGTACCAGGTTGGGTGTTGCACAAATGGATCCTCAACAGCAGATGTTTGCTCAATGGGAACAGCCTCAGGATGTCCTCCTTCCATCTGACCCAGAAGATTGCATGTGTAGGGTCCAGCCACTTCCAGGGATGTGCTTGGGAAGATGGCTCGTTTGGGTGACCCTGAATGTTTCCTCTTTTGCTTTGAATGCATGGCCACGTTGATGCACTGGAACAGGTGAGACTGGGCTGCCATCATAGCCCCTTCTTCATACTGCGGTGAACTCCCTGGCCAAGGAGCTTAAGTCCTGGCTTTGGCAGATCAATCCTAATTGCCCTATCTGTGGGCAGATGCAAGAATTGTAGAACCTTATCCAAAGTTGGTACTGTGGAGACTTCTTCAAACACATTATAGAAAAGCTCACTATTGATGCAGTGTTGTCTGGGATAAGCAGTTACCTCTGTGATGAAATGGTCCAGAGTGACGTTGAATCGTTGTCCAAGCCACTTGGCTGCAGAGAGGCTTCTCTAGTCTGGCTCCTGCTCCTGTCCAACTGTCCCATTCCTGTCTGACAGTCAGTCATAGGAGCTACTTTTCTGAGCCCCAACCTGTCTTTTCCTTACCTTGGAGCTACGTGCTCTGCCAAACCCCTCTTCCAGCCTCTCAAGTTTAAGCCCAGGCTCCTGGAGTCACTGATGTTTCTGGAGAGGCACCCAGAGTAGAAGACGCCATTGAGAAAATTATGCAGCTGTGACTGAATACAGATGCCTTTGCTGTGGCCAGTCTGGACATCTGGCTAGGGAGTGTGGCCTCTCACCAGCTTAGCCCATGGAGATTGGCTTGGCTGAGGTATGCTGCGCTCAGGTCCTCTCTGAATCCTTGAAAGAGTCTCTATCAGCTTGGCTGAGTGTGAGATCCCAGCCCTGCTGGACTCTTGTAGTGATATTTGTGTAGTCCAATGTGATTTATTCCAGCTGATTCACTGCACAAGCATGAGTTGAATGAGCATTTGTTGTGTTCATGGAGATATTAAGGAGTATAAGACTGTACTACTTCCTCTGAAATATAAGAGGAGGATCTTAAGAGTTTGGACTGCGGTATCTGACTCCTCACCCTGGCCTCTCTTGGCTGGGAAGAGGAATTCTCTGTACTTTGTCACCTGCAAAGTACCTCTTTCTTTAATAGAAAGAAAGTGGGTTGTCGCTGACAGAGTCAGTCGGGAAGCCAGCTTGGAAACTGAGCCCAATTTGTCCAGTGTGGATGGGGAAATGCATCCCCTCCCTCACCTGATTTTCTGAAACTGCTTCCAGGTTCTTTGCAACAGGTGCTTGTGTATTCAGCCTCCTTAGCTGAAGCTGCTGGTTCGAGCGGTGGGGAAACATTGGCTGGCACACAGACGAAGTCTGCGTGCTTGCAACAAACCAACAGCAGCTCAGATTTTGCATTTAAACAAGTATGTGTCATGGATGATTACTACCATAAAGAATGGGAGCCCCATAGTTTCAAAACTCTGCACCGTTTAGTTAAGAACAGCTTCCTGTATAAGGTAATTTCTGATCAGATAGGGGGAAGTCTGATTCTGCAGTTGGTGGTCCCGATTAATTATAGAGTGTTGAAAACTGCTCACACACATGTGTTGGGCGGTCATGTCATTGTGGTTAAGACAAGGGATCACGTCTCTAAAATGGTTATGCTGGCTGAATATGGGCAGAGATGTGGAGCAGTTCTGTAAGTCTTGCCTCAACTGTTTGCACACCATCTAGGGCTCCCCTTTCACTGATGCCTACTTTGGATGTTCCTTTCAAGACAGTTGGCTGGGAAAATGTTGGTCCACTTCCCAAGAGTAAGAATGGTTATCAGTATATGCTCCTGATAGTTGATAATGCAACAAGATATCCCAAAGTTGTGACTTTGCAGAAAGCTAACTCACAGGCTGTTGCAAAGGCTCCGTCTAAGGATTTTATTCATATTGGCATTCTCTGCGAAATGTTTACTGACAAGGGTATGCCCTTACCTTCCAGAGTAATGAAATAGGTGTAAGGGCCTTGTAATTAAAAAACTGAGCATCACTTTTTATCATCCTCAGATGAATGGCCTGACTGAACGATTTAACAAGACTTAAAAAAAGATGATTTGGTGTGTGGCTCATGATGACCCGAAATCCTGGGATACTGTTTTGCCTTTTCTCATATTTGTGAGTCCCCTCAAACTTCTACCAGTTTAAGTCCATTTGTATTACTTTTTGGCAAACGACCATGAGATGTGTTAGATATTATTCAAAAAGAATTGATCGGTGTTCTGGCTGAAACTCAGAGTTTTAAATTTGTTGACCAGGTTGTTTTACTGCAGGAATAAATTTCTAAATTGTCTTCCAGTGCCATAGAGCATCAGCAATGCGAGCAGGAGGCCCAGAAATATAATTATGATAGAAAAAGCAAATTTTGGGAATTGAAAATGGTGATCAAGTACTTTTTTTGGTCCCATTTGACCCACATAAGTTTCTGGTGAAATGGGAGGGTCCAGCTGTAGTAAAGGAATGGGTGAGTCCTGTTAATTATAAAGTTAGGAAACTGGGTAGGCAGAAGCCCATTCAGATCTTATATGCTAATCTTTTGAAGGAGTGGCATAACCCTAATGAGGCGTTAGCCACTGCAACTGCAATCTCTTAGACTGAGCTTACTATTGGTGATGATTTAATGGACACTCTGACTGGGGGGAACACTGATGTTTTTCCCTCCATGCCTAGTTTGACTACATTTGCTAAACATAAAACTTTAACTGAGCCTGGTGTTAAGGTGCAAATACACCCATATCGTATACTGGAGGGAAGGAAGAATATAGTGTGTAATAAGGTGAAATAGATTGCTTGAATTGGATGTGATTCACAAGAGTAAAAGTGAATGATTGTTCTTGTTTCCAAACTGGATGGCTCTGTTCAGTTTTGTATAGAGTTTAGACGCTTGAATGCCATGTATTGATGAATTATTGGAAAAACTCAGTCAAGCTTCGTATATCTACCCTGGATCTAACAAAGGGGTATTGGCAGGTACCTCTTGAAGAATCCAGTTGCGAGAAGACTACATTCACCTCCTGTACGGATTGCTCGAATTTACTAGGCTCCCATTTGGACTTCCTGGCACGCCTTTAACTTTCCAGCATAAGATGGATTCAATTTTTGCGCTCACGTTCCAAATATTCTGGAGCATTTCTTGATGATGTGGTCGTTTTCAGTAATGATTGACAGACACATCTGGAATGCTTTCAAGCAGTGGAGGAGACGCTTGAGGCAGGCTGGGTTGACAGCTAACAATAAGAAGAGTAAATTGCTTATGTCAGAAACAGATTATTTGGGATTTTCTATGGGGAAAAGTTTGATTAAACCACAGTGGAAAAACATAGGTGAGGTGCTTGCATATCAGATTCCAGAAATGCAAAGCCAGGTTTGTGATTTTCTAGGCCTCACTGGTTATTACAGGAAGTTCATCCCAAATTTTGTGAATGGAGTTGCCCTTTTAACTTACTTGACTAAGGGCCAAAAGAACCATAGTATTGGTCAGTTGATTGTGAAAGGTTCTTCTCTGACTTAAAGACCAGCTTTGAGAAATCTGGATTTCTCTATGGAATTCATTCTGCAGATAGAAGCGAGTGAGTTTGGTTTGGGGGCTGGCCTCTCTCAAATATTCAATGGTGAGAAACATCCCATTGCCTTTTTGAGTAGGAAAATGCTTCCAAGGCAGCATAATTACTCCACCATTAAGAAAGAGTGTCATGTGGTTAAATAGCCTGTGGAAGCACTCCGTTATTACTTCTGGGGTTTGAAATTTACATTGGTGACTGATCACACACCACTCCAGTGGTTCTACAGCCTAACAGATATGAACTCCTGACTCACTAGGTGGTTTGTTAGCTTACAGCCATTTAATTTAATTATCTCTTCAATGCAGATGTACTGTCTCGTCTGGCCAAGCCCGGTTTGGAATATCACTTAATTTACAAAGGTATGAGCAAACCTGAGGAGGAGGGTTTGACCAGATGGCTTTGTTTGACTACTGTCAATGCCTATTTGCCATCTATAACAGCTGCAGCTGCGTGAGGACGGCTCAGTAGGTGGTCGCATTCCTCCTGGCCGCCTCCGGCTAGCTCCACACTGACACTTTGTTAAACAGTGAGACAATGGCAAAATAGCATAACTTTTCTTGGAAACTCCCTCTTAGACAGTATTTCAATGGCAAACTAATACACTCTAAACTTGCCCCCTACAGCTCAGCTGCACGCTTACCACGTAACATAGTTGTAGCATGATGTTTAGAACATTTAAAACTGCATTCTCACCTTACCTTTTGGTCTTTCCTTTCCTCACTTCTCTAGACTGTGACTACTCTAGCCAGTGTTTCTCAGCTGCTGAACATGCTTGAGGAAGAAGGCTTTGTGCTCTGTTAATCTGAAATAGGGAGCTAAAGCAGGACGATTGCCCTCGTTGCTGCTGGTATCTTACATGCTTGTGTACTGAAGTAAAAGCTCCTATTTTGAATAAAGCCTTAAACCTATTCCTTCCTGTTCAAGAATAAATTATTTTTCTTTTGAAACCAGGTCTTGCCTTCCTGTCTCTTGTGCAAGTCTGCAACCCAAGTTTGACAATATATATATACATTGTGGAGATACCTGACTACAGACACACACAGGACACACAGAAGTCCCAAAAACACACGTTTAATTTTCTTCTTTGTTTTTTACAGCACCGCACAATGAACAAATCCCTAACAATGCTCACAATCCTTCTTTTCCTTCCTTCTCTTTTTCCTCTTCTAATCTTCCCTGCCACCTCCACTCCTCTCCCGCAAGCTCTGTCCTCTTTCTCTTGAATCCGGCCTCTTTAATGAAGTGAGGTGGCCCCTTTTATAGTTCACCTGGATGTGATCCAGGTGTTCCCTGATGACCTTCCTGCAGCACTTTCTGGTGTGGCAGAAGTACTGCAGTCCATGGCTCTGTAACCATCCGGGCACCCCCTGGCAGTGGCCACAGGCACCAAAACGGTTGAGTTACTAAGCTCTGATTCCGTGGCCCTGATGCAAACCAGAGTGGCTGCCCTCTCATGCCCTCTCCATTCTCCAGGCGTCCCAGCTGGGCAGGAGCCCCAGCTGTCCACCACACTACCCCTCCCTCAGCTGAGGCTCGTAGGGCGAAGTGGCCCGTCCCACGAAGGCTGGTTTTCTCCACGGTGGGGTGCCGGCATACTGCAGTCCACGGTCTTGTCCTGTAACATAAAAACAGGGAAAGGACGCTATGCCGATGCCACCTCCAGGCGTCCTCTGTAACGCCATACGAACAACGTCACCACCCATGGCCAATACCGTGACACTCGTAACACCGGCATTCCCTTGTCTGTGTCCGTGCTCTCGGGACATGAAAACAGAACGGATACCTCCGCCCCGCCTTTTTCTCAGCTAAGTTCGGAGCTTCTCTCCACCCTTGTGGAGAGCGGCCCTTTAAAGCAGGTGAGCTCACAGGCTCACGCTTCACATTGTTAGGAGACCCGGTCTTCCCTCTCCAGGTCCTCCCCTTACTCTGGGGCACAATGATGGTCTGGGTCTCCTTATGGGAGGAAAAGAGACCCAGTGCCATCTGCATCCCTGTAGACCTGTGTGAGACTGCCGCCAGCTCTTGGGGTAGGACACTCTGACAGCCGACACTTACCAGCCGGCATCATATGGCATTTCTGCCCCTCCGCACGATCAGTCATCACTGCCACATCCACTGTCGGACCCCCTGCTACTTGAGTCCATTCAGAATCATCCTGGCTCCTTTTGTTAGGGGTTCCATTATTATATGTGGTACCGGTATCATTCACCTGTACCACTGCATCACTCTGGCTGGAGAATCACGTGCTGCGCCGCCTCAACTACTCCTTTATAGTAATCAGGGGCGTGTCCGCCTTCTCCTCCAGCCTTGCAATCACCTCCTGCAGCACCCGCAGGACCAGCAAGAGTAACTTACACGGGCTGAAGGACAGCCTTCAGCTCACGTATAGTCATGATCAAATCATCTGGGTTAGCTGGTGGTGGATTCATGACTCGCTCATACACACCTGCCAGCTGTGAGCCACAGAGTCACTGCGCCCCTTGTGTAGACTCAGTCGGGTCTTCCTCGTGCTTGGGATGGATGTTTGCCAGCCCATCCTTCAGCCAATCATCAGCGGGCACTCGACACACACCGTCCAATCCCTTGCCTGCTTTGGGGAGGGCTATCTGGTCCTCCACCGCCCCCTCCACCTTTTGATGAAGTCCGATATGGAGATATGTATTTAGGCATTCTTCGCCCTGTCGTTCCTCGATCAGCGACGACCCCTCATATTCTTCTGTTGTCTCCTCGCTGTCTCCCCATGGGTCAGCTTGCTTCAGCCACAGACGCGGATCCGGGCAGTCCCCTTCTATAAAACAAGACCAGGATACAGCAAAGTAACCCCCTCCAGCCCTACCACCATCAGGTGTAAGACTTGCCTCTCAGATCCCGATTCCCGGGACATACTTCCTCCGGGTGGCCTCTTCAGCCACTGTGCTGACCCAAGTGTCCATAACGACGAGGATTTGAGAGTTTGCCACTCTCAAGGCTTGCCTATTTTTCTTTCTCCCCATCAGCAGGAACAGCACTTCCGTGGACCTTCGACCACCGTCAGGGTGAGTTGCTGGTTGGTGTGTGTGCGTACTGCAGCATGTGCGCGCCTTCATCTGCTGTGCCGGGCTACCCACAAAATTATTTTTAATTGGGTCCCATGCCAATTAACAGGCAGGCAGTCCTGTCTGCGATGCCATTGTGGAGATACCCAACTACATTGTGAATTTCCCCTTGGGATTAATAAAGTATCTATCTATCTATCTATCTATCTATCTATCTATCTATCTATCTATCTATCTATCTATCTATCTATCTATCTATCTATCTATCTATCTATCTATCTATCTATCTATCTACAGACCGACGCAGGACACAAAGAAGCCCCAAAAACTCACATGTTTAGTTTTCTTCTTTGTTTTTTACAGCACTGCACAATGCACAAATCCGCAACAATGCTCACAGTCTTTATTTACCTTCCTTCTCTTTTTCCTCTTAAATCTTCCCTGTCACCTCCACTCCACCACACCACTCCTGCAAGCTCTGCTCTCTGCCTCTGGACTCCGGCCTCTTGAATGGAGTGAGGCTGCCCCTGTTATAGTTAACACAGATGTGCTTGAGGTGCTCTCTGATGACTGCTGCATGGGCACCCGGAAGCACTCCAAGTGTACCTGGTTCCTGTTCAGACCACGGCTCCATTACCATCTGGGTGCCCTGGGGTGGTGGGCCACGGTCCCCAACAGGGTTGAGCATCTAAGCTCTGATCCCATGGCCCCGATGCAAACTGGGGCTACTGCCCTCTCATGTCCTGGGGGAGGTATTTTACCCTCTCCCTGTCTTTCCACCCTCCAGGCGTCCCAGCTAGGCTGGAGTCCCAGCTGTCCACCACAACTATTTAAAGATCTTCTGTAAAAGGCTACATTTCCCCTTGGGCAGAAACACAGTTCTATCTGTATATCGATTTACATTCTACCATTTTAGTGTTTTTTTAACACTTAGTGAAAAGCACTATACAAGACCAAACTACATCAAATTAAATTGAATAAGAGGAATAGAAGAGAGGTCTAACAGAAGGAATATTTGGGGACCAAGATTAATACTAAAAGATGGAATGGAGGACATAAGTAGTAGACCAGAAGTCAAGAACCAGTGTGCAATTTCAGAATTTATGCAAGATCATGAATGGAACTTTCATCAAACAAAGATATTAAATAAGATCCACAGTCAGGCCCATGGCATAATGCTCATAAGAGTAAAATGTAAACAATGCAATATTTGAAATGGATGTGTTAATAGCTTGGGTTCTTAGCAGAAAATTAAATATTAAAAAATGAAACATTCTATGAAATAGAGGGGACACAGGGAAGACTGCCAGAAGTTTTACGTAAGGGCCTGCAGATTGACATAAATCACAGAGCATCTGTCGGTTTCAAAGTTGGTGAAAGAAAGCAAAGAAAGTTATAGATAGGGTGTAAATAAAACTGGTTGGGGGGGTAATGGTACATGAGTCACCATAAGAATTGATTTAAGGCGGATTTTAGCTAGTAAGAAGATCCACATCCCAGTGTCAACATAAATATACCTAGCAATCAGTATACCTTTAAGCATTCAACATGGGAAGATGATGTGGTTATCATCAATTTTCAGAACTGAACTGTGTTAAATAGGGGTATGTGAGTGCCAAACAGGGCATGGGCTGAGAAGTTCCCAGACCCTGTGCCCACAGCATTATTAATTAAGCCAAATTTCAAATCTGACTTTAGTTTATTAGTAGAAAAGGAAAGAACAATCAGGGAACAAGGAGCTACTATATTAGAATAAATGGAAAATCAAGAGGAAATGGTGCCAGGAGGGTCTGGCCATGTCCAAGTTTGGGAAAGTGTAAATGCCAAGTGATACAACTTCAAATCTGGTAAGGACATGCCTGCCTCAGATCTGTTATGAATTATAGACTACAGTATTGTTTAATGGAAGGTGTTTTATTATTCCACAAGGAACTGGATATTAAAGATGTAACATTAAGTTCTTTACTTAGTAGGAGGGGAAAACTGTAACTTCTTTGCACTAATAAAATTAAAGTGGGGAACCACATTCCTTCTACTGATTGCTATTATGGAGCAAAATTATATAGGTAGAGAGGGCAACGATGAAAGAAAATCCTTAACACTTTCAATGATAATTTGATGTTATGGTGCTCTATAGTAGGGGATACATATCTATACCAAGATATTTAACAGAACTAACCAGAAGGGAAATACCTTTTTAAGTGTGGGGGTTTATTGAAATAAGAGCACATTTAGACCAATTTATTTTATAACTTGATAAATTTACAAATAATCTGAATAGGCTAAGCACATGTGGGAGATTAGAGGGAGCACTCCCAAGAAAGAGCAAAATGTCATCAGCATAAAGAGAAATTTTATATCGGGAACCATAAGCTATAACAGGAAAAAATCAGATCTTAAGAACAAAGAGCAATGGTAAGAAATCAAGAGTAAGATTATAATTTAATGGAGTGTCTTTCCAGTTGCTATGTCTCTGTTGCTCTAAAAGATGAAGCATCACAAACATTTTAAGAAATAAAATGCATTGCATTTGTCATTCCAATATATAGTGTATCACAAACATTAGCACTACTTTTATGAATCCCATGCCAAATAGCATATAACAGAGATAAATGCATTGCATTAGTACTGATGTTTTATAATATAATATCCATCTAATATTACACCATGGAACCTGTAATAATAATCAGTAAACACTGGAACAAGTTTTCACAAATGAACAATTAAAAAAAAAAACTATAAAGACATTTTATTTCATCAATCTAAGAAATACCCCTGACAGGTATATATATTGTGTGGTTTCTAAACTCTTTTGGGGCTTCCCCCAATGGGACAACACGCTGAAGAGTGTCCTGAAGCGTGATCACTGCATCATTGGAAGCATATCGTTCAAAGGGGCAACTGCAGGCTCCCAGCACTGTAGCAGTTCACTGCAAAAACAAATCCTAAAAGATCGCGGTCGCACTTGTGGACGAAGTCGAGACAACAGCAGGCAGACACCAATTCAAATAAACAGAATTCTTTTATTTCTTTACACTTGGTGAGCAAAGGGTCCTTGCTTTACAGAGCCTAAGTGCAAAAGCCCCCTCATAGGGGGGTGAGTTGCATTTTTATAACAGAGATAAAAAAAAAATAAGCTCAGTTTCATCCAAAGGTCACAGAACATTCTTACACAATTTGTTGATTACAACGGAAAGCAGAAATTCTAATCTTTTCTTATATTTTTAATTAAGCTTATCAGAAAAGTTGTCATACGTTTGGCATCTTAATTGGACGATAACCAGACACTGTTGAGACAAGCCGGGAAGTAGCCAAAAACTGCATTCCACACTGGCAGCCCTACTCTATGTAAACACGCTTATTTATCTGTTATAATAATACCTAGCCACACAGAGAACATGCAGATTTTCATACAGAAGCTAGCAATAGATTTTAAATTCCATTCCACATTCCCCCCTTTTTAAACTTAAAAGTTTAATAATAAGAGGGTTTAAGCTAAACAGTCCTGATCGAAGGAAGACTGGGAAGAGAATTGGGCCTGGGGAAGAAGATGCATGCGTTCTGGGTGGAGGAAATAAGCTTTAGTTATTGAGGCAGTGAAAAACTTCTGGATAAAATAACGGATTAACGGAATTCCACAACAGCAAATCAAAAGAATAACAGTGAAAGCAACTAAAAGGGAAACAAAAATTGATTTGAACCATTGGCCCCAAGAGCCAAAAGTGGATATAAACCATTCATCAAGAGGGGTATCGATGCCTGAGTTTTCAGCCAATTCAGACTAGCGAGGGCACGGGTAATGGAACCATCAGGGGCAGTATTATTCGGAATGTACGTACAGCAAGCATCACCAAACATAGCACAAACACCACCTTTTTCGGCTAGAAGCATATCTAGTGCTAGGCGATTTTACCAGGTCATAAGGGAGGTTTTATCTTATTGCTCATGTATTCCTTCAACAGCTTCTTTAGTAAAATTCAGGAAACGCTGTTGATTATAATATAAATAATTTATCCAATCCACATTTTTATTGATAGTGATTATGGGAAAAAGAGATTCAAAACCAGCAGCTACTTGATCTCTTGCTTTAAATTTGTTAGGGACACCTCTAGGCACACCTATTGAGTCAATATACACACCTGGACCATGTAATGAGAAATTTGCAAACGATGCTAAGGATCTACGAACACGATGTAAACGGGGAGAGGATGGAGGTTGTTGGCCATGAAGGGGAAGGAGACGGAAAGGCATGACCAATTGTACAAGGGCACAGGTACCAGTCCATTCAGGTGGGAGTATGTCCAGTAATTTAGATCTTCGGCACATCCACCAGACATCCGCACAGGCGGTGGCATGGGAGGTGAACCAACTAAGGGAAATGTTATTGGGGGAAAAGGCAGAGGCATTGATAAAGACGTTGTAAGTGAAGGAGCACCAGGGGGAGGGAAGGGAGCCAAGGAAAACGGCATTCTTCTTAGGGGCGGCTCGAGTGAAACAAGTGTAATTGCCAATATAGGGACGGAACATAGGGGGAGTCATAGGTTGAATTGGGGGAAAAAGGGTATTCAAGGTATGACATTTGGGATCCGTTGGAGGGAAAGCGGTAGTAAATAGGTAAAGCAAGCAAGGAAGGCCAGTGGGGTCTGAGGGATCAGTTAAGGGAAATGGGGTAGTGGCAAGGTGAGGGCGTGCAGTGGCACATGCATAACAGTTGGATTGGTTTATCTGTCGCACAGAATAGAGGACCCACTGCAGCCATCGGTTCTGGTCACTGTATCCAGTTTCTATGGAGAATGTAGAGGAAAGGGTGGTGATATTTAGAGAAATAATCGGTTGTGAGGGTAAGTCATCAGGAGGAGGTGTAGCAGGGATATTTGAGCTAGGTGAGATAAGAGCGGGTTGTGTCTCTGTTACCTGTATAATAAATTTTCCAAGGAGATCTGTGCCAGAAACATGGGCCCCTAATATATAGGTTCCTTTATCATGATATGAGGGGTCTTTTATAGTGATAATCACAGGATTACAAGTTTCTACCTTACATGCATGAATTGGGGTAAACCTTGATTTAATTATTGAAAACCTTGTTTTTAAATCATGTTCCTGGGCTTCCCATGGATTATACCCCCAGTCCTGGTCGCCAGTGTTTGCAAACACATCACTCCAGCTTGAACATTCAGATAGACTGGAGGAGAGATTTAAATCAGTTTTATACCTGGGTCAAGTCACACAAACATATTTTTCAGACAATCTCCATTTGTCTTTTCCACTGGACCCACAGGGAGCAATGGAACAAAAGTCAATCTGGAATGAGGCAGTTTTCCCTATTTGGAAAGTTAACGTGGGAAAGTCCCGATGTATTTGCTTCAATTGGTGAGTCAGATGGTCACCACCTGTTTGTCCTTGTCCTAAAGTCAGATGGATAGAAAAGATTAGGACTAGCAGAGCTATGAATGCCATTTTTTGCAATGCGACACGTAAATCCACTGGCGTGAGGTGTGGATAGCAGCACTTGGAATGGTCCCCTCCAGCGAGGTTGATGCCAGTGCTTAATTCGGGTGTCTCTGACCAGTATCCAGGTCCCCAAGGTAACTGTGACTCCGTTGGTGGAGGACTAGTTTGCCAAGCCTGGTTAACCTGCTCGTGGACCTCCTTCAGGGATGCTCGGAGACCTGTAAGACTGGAAATAAGATCATTGTCCACAGTATGCAGATTGACATTGCCAATGACCATGCCGATAGGCATGGGTCGTCCAGTCAGAATTTTGAACGGCGACAGTCCCAACTGCCGGTGTGTCCTCCCTCTCAATCCCATTAAGGCCAGGGGTAAAGCGTCAGGCCAGGTTAAATTCGTCTGCTCACAGATCTTAGCCAATTTAGATTTCAGGGTGCCATTGCACCTTTCTACTATACCTCTCGCTTTGAGGGTGGTACTTGCAATAGTGATGCACATTAATTTGGAGCCAGGTGGTTAGTTCATTGATTACTGAATTCACAAAATGGGTACCATTATCAGTCTGCAATTTTTGTGGTATTCCCCATCTTGGAATGATTTCTTTTATCAAGACTTTTGCCACAGTTTTGGCGTCTGCATGTTTGGAAGGGAAAGCTTCCACCCATCGGGAGAACACATCGACAATTACCAAGCAGTATCGGTACCCTTTAGATGGTGTTAGTTCAATGAAGTTCATTTGAAGATGATCGAATGGACCCATTGGGTTAGGTGTGACGGCGAGACTTACCGGGGTACCCTTTCCTACATTAAATTTTTGACATAGCGCACATCGCCTGCAGAATTGCTCTGCATACGTAGATAAGCCTACGACTTCCCAATGTCTCTCGACATCTTGAATCATGGCATCCTTTCCGGCGTGGTCCAGGCCATATGCGATTTTTGCCATACCTGGGAAAGAAGCTTTTGGGAGGAAAGGTTTGTTTTTTTGCTTGTGAGTCTAGACCCCATCAGAGAGTGATCCTTCTTTGGACCATTTTCTCTTTTCTCTGTCCGTGACTGCACTCTGTAAAGAGATAATTTGATTATCAGGGTCTTTGTCATCTTTCTGTTGAAATAAAAAGACTGGTGTGTTATTGTAGGCAGCCTGTTTAGCAAAGTGATCAGCCAGGTCGTTTCCTTTGCTGACAGGATCTTGTTTCCCAGTGTGGGCCTGGCATTTAACTATTGCCAGTCTTGATGGTATTATTATAGCTTCGAGGAGGGATTCGACTAATTTCTGATGTTGGATGGGCTTACCAGTACTGGTTTAGAATCCCCTTAATTTCCACAATGCTCCATGATCATGGCAGACTCCAAAAGCATACCTGGAATCTGTATAAATGGTTACTGCTTTCCCTTTTGATAGCTGACAGGCTCGGACGAGAGCAATTAATTCAGCTGCCTGCGCGCTTAAACTTGACGAAATTCGGTTTGCCTCCAGCAGGTGGTCACCTTTGACCACTGCATAGATGGTTGAGGGTGTTCCATTATCCAATCGCAAGGAACATCTATCTACGTAGAGTACTTCTCCTGTTTCTAGTGGAGTTTCCTGCAGGTCTGGTCTGGGTTTTATGACCTTAGTTATTTCGTCATGACAGTTGTGTGGCTCCCCTTCTTCTTCAGTTGGAAGAAGAGTGGCTGGATTTAGAGTGGAGCATCTTTCAATTGTGACATTTGACAGAGTACAGAGTACGTTTTGATAGTGTATTTCCCTAGCAGTAGTGAGATGTGAAGTTTTGGCCTGTACTAAAATGGAGTGTACGGCGTGAGGCACCTTTACTGTTAGGGGGCTCATGAGCACTATATCTGTACTGGCTAGCACGGCTTCTGTTGTGGCTGCTACTGCTCAGAGACAGGTTGGAAGTCCCTTAGCCACTGGATCCAATTTTTTCGAAAAATAGGCTATTGGCCTTTGTTTTTCTCCATGGAGCTGTGTTAGTACTGCATTCATATATCCCCCCTTTTCGTCCACGAACAAAGTGAATGGACGAGAATAGTCAGGGAGCCCTAACGCTGGCGCAGAGAGTAGTGCACTTTTTAAATCACATAGAGCTTTCTCAGCCTGTTCATTCCACTGTATGCGGCTAGAAAGAGGAAGTTTAGCAGTGTTAGCTAGATTTTGTAAAGATAGATAGATAGATAGATAGATAGATAGATAGATAGATAGATAGATAGATAGATAGATAGATAGATAGATAGATAGATAGATAGATAGATAGATAGATAGATAGATAGATCTTTATTGTCATTGTCACTTTTACAAAGGAACAACGAAATTGAAGGTGCAATCGACTCAGTGTGAGGAATAAGAGTTAAAAAGACAAAAAGACAAGAAGAGAGAAAATAATAACAAACCAAATAGTAATAAATATACAAATTGCACTTGTTGACTTAAGGTCTATATTGCACATTGGAAGAATAATATGGAGCAGTTTTATTCTGTGTTCAGGGCCATGATTGCTTTCGGATAAAAGCTGTTTTTAAGGCGGTTTGTCCTAGTTTTCATAGCTCTGTATCTCTTGCCCGATGGCAAAAGCTGGAAGAGGCAATGACCGGGATGTGATGAGTCCTGTGAAATGTCTATTGCTTTTTTGCGGCTTCTGGAAGTGTAGATTTGTTCCAGAGTGGGGAGGGTACAACCAATTGTTCTCTCCTCTATCCTGACGACCCTGTGGAGCGCTTTCTTTTCTGAGGAAGTGCAGCTGCCGTACCACACACACAGTCCGTACGTGAGCACACTCTCGATGGAACAATGATAAAAAGCAAGGAGCAGATTTTTTGGGAGGTGGTTCTTTCTGAGAATTCTCAGAAAATACAGTCTCTGCTGCGCCTTCTTTAGCAGCTCCTTGGTGTTAGCGCTCCAGGTCAGGTCATCCTCCAGCTCCATACCCAGAAACCTGAACACCGGGACCCTCTCCACACAGGCCCCACCAATGATGAGTGGCTGGATGTCAGTTTTGTTTTTCCTAAAGTCAATAACAAGCTCCTTTGTTTTTTTGTTGTTGAGGAGCAGGTTATTGACTGTGTTAAAGACTGTGCTCTTTCAGAAAAAATTAAAATCCATTGTCGACAGTAACCTAAAATGCCCAATACAGACATAACCTGTTGTTTTGTGACCGGTCTGTGCAGGTTTTGGATAGTGGTTATGCAGTCTTTTGACAGAGCTCTGGTACCACAAGTGATGTCATGCCCCAAATATTTGACAGTGGTTTGAACTAACTGCAGCTTGGCCTTGGAGACCTTGTGCCCATTTCCTGCAAGATACGTGAGCAATAATTCTGTATCTTGTGTGCATGCTTTCTCTGTTTCGCTACAGAGTAATAAATCGTCGACGTACTGTATCAATGCACTCCCACTGTCAGGCCAGAAACCTTCCAGGTTTTGAGCAAGCGCTTGGCTGTATACACAAGGAGCCTCTGTATAACCTTGTGGCATAACGGTCCATGTCCAACGGCAGTTTTGAAAAGTAAAAGCAAACCAAAACTGAGAATCAGGATGTACAGGAATAGAAAAGAAAACATTTGCTGAGTCAATAACTGAGAAATAACATGCAGATGGAGGGATTGTAGACAGAATAGTGGAAGGATTAGGCACGATCGGTGCTCTAGGAAAGATAGCAGAATTGACTTGTCTGAGGTCTTGGACAAAGCGCCAAGAGCCATCAGCTTTCTTTACTGGCAAGATAGGAGAGTTTACAGGAGAATATTTAATAGGAATTATAGCCCCCCTTTCAACGAGATCTTTATGTACAGCAGCAATTCCGAGTTCAGCCTCGGGAGAGAGAGGATATTGCGCACGGCTAGGACGGAAGGAGGATTTTGGAAAGATTACTAGAGGTTCACAATTTGCTATTCTGCCAAAATCATTTTTCCCTTGAGACCACAGTGTATCAGGAATTGAAGAGAGCCATGGAAAGCTATCAGTTTGCAATGAGCATAAAGAGAGAGACGGGTGACACAGGGAACAAACAACTGGCAGATCAATCTGAATTAATACTTTAGTAATTAGATGGTCTGAGGTGTCAAAAATACCTGGCGCAACGTACAGCCAATCAGTTCTATTTAGACATTTTTCGACCCAGTCCCCACTTTCAACCCAGCGAACGATGTTAGATTTAGCTAGAGAGACATGGGGCACTGAACCACCAAGATAGAAAATACTTTGTGAATAGGTGATGTGAACTGAAGCAGCAGCTTTAGTAGATGAAACAAAAATACATGGAATGTGCAAAGTTTCAGGGCATGTGCCGGAGGAAAGAAAAGATTCTAACCAAGGAGTGCCTACTTTAGCAGGGAAATATTGGGCAGTACAATGCAGGGTGTCCGGGACTTGTAAGTGGGGAAATAGGCATGAGGGGAAAGAATGAAGGGCTTTCAAGAGGAGGGTGTGCGGGGAGATGTCAAGGGTCCATGCAGCAAAAGAGGGCTTGGGGTGTGTAGTTTGGCATAGGAGCTTAGGAATGGAGCAGTAAAATCCTTGTTCAGTTAAAGAAATTGAGACTGACAATTAAGTCATAAGATCCCTTCCCAACAAGTTCACAGGGCACAAATGATTTAACAGGAAGCGATGAGTCAGTGATGAACTGTCAGTGCTGAGCTGCACTAGCAGAGGTTTTGAGACCAGCAAAGTATGAGGCTGTCCCAAGGCAGTAAGCACCTATACTGTATCTTTCGAGGCAGGGACCTCCAACAGTGACAAAGTGGAGCGCGTGGCTCCTGTGTCCACAAGAAAGACAGTTTCTATGCCGTTTACTATTAAAGTCAATAAAGGATCAGTATCAGCATGACGAGTAAGCAAAGGAAACTGGAAAAAGAGTCTGGGGGTCCCTGCTAATTCCTAGGACCAAGGAATGTCATTGGGCTCAGGGAGAGGGGGTGAAGGAGGGCGCTTGTGTGGGCAGTTGCGTCTGAAATGTCCAAGTTCACCGCAGCCGTAACAGGCATATGACGCTGGCGTCTGCTCCGAAGGGTCAGCCATCTGAGCGAAAGTATTATTAGGGTTTGATAATTGGAACCCGCATCCTCTTCCGCGCCCTCGACCTCCAAAGAAATTTCTGCGTCCTCTCCCCCTAGCCGGGTCAGTTCCACCAGTATAGTAATTTATTTGTGCAGCCAAAAGTTTGGTCTGTGTGTCTGACTCTTTTAATTTAGTCTGTCTCTCAGCACGCTATGCATGACGCTTGACTTCCTCGAACGTAGCGCTTTCTCAGCCTATGCAGGAAGTGCGAACTTTGCTTTGAATGTCACTTCTCAGTCCCGAGACAAAAGGAGGCACTGCAGCACGAGTTCTATCGTTTGCATTGTCTAGCCCAGAGTGATTAGCCATCAGATCTTGCAACCGGTGAGCCCATTTATCCACTGTCTCGTCTTTTTTCTGCTTAGCAGCTGAAATTAGTGACCAGTCTGTGCCCTTTTTATATTTTTCTGCCAGGGCTCCTTTCAAAGGCTCCCACTGGCCGAGGAAAGGACCTTCATTCCCAGGGCTTCGGGGAAGAGCTTCACTCCAACGCCAAGGGGCACCATTATGATCACCGTGATTTACAGTTGCCCATGTGGTGCCCAGCTTTCGGCGGAGCACCTGTGTCCATTCTGCAGCATTTGGTTTATACATGTCATCCAGCTGCTGTAACTGCTCCACAAATTTCAGTACACTGACCGCTTTGGGGTCGGGCAGTTCAGACACCACATCTTTTAATTCTTGAATGTCCCAATTTTGGTGAATCATTACAGTAGTGGGATTATTATTGCCTGGGGGTTGTGCGAGATCATGTCGGGGGTTGGGGACTTCAATGAGGGGGCAAGAGAATGTCGGGCCAGAAGGCTTAGGGGAGCCGAAGGGGAAAGTAAAACCGCCCATAGGTTTAGAGCGGAGGGTCTGACTTCTCGTGCGCTGGGAGACAGATGACTCTCCTGGTTTCTGCCATTGCAACCCAGTAGCACCTTGTGAATGATCTGAATCATCTTCCTCAGGGTCAATATGTGAGGACAGGTCATAATGATATTGTTCATCGTAAAAACCTGCTCCAGACGGTTCGTCTGTTAACAGGGGTGCAGTTGGAAGAGGGGGTGCAGGAGGTGGAGGCAGGGGAGTTTGGTAAGGAGGGGGTGGACAGATTACGGGGTATAGGGGGTCTTTCTTTTCGGTTTTCTTTCTTTTACTTTCAGGCTTGGGCTCTGTCTCTACCTTCGTTTTCTGCAACGCTAGCAATAACTCTTCCTTTTCTTTCCGTATTTTGACCTCAGCAGCTCGTTACGCTTCTGCGCCGCTTCCAAGGTCCTATCCTTTATCACCAATTCCCATCTATCAAACATGTCCATTCGATACGGACCTTTGTTACAACATCCTCGTGCATTCCTACATAATATTTTCCTTATTTCTTGTATTTCTGATATGTCCACAGTCCCGTCTATCGGCCATCTGCCACCACTCTGTTTATTCCAATTTTTACATGCTTTCTTCAAGTCTAATCCGGATTTCTTTTCTATTAATTTTCTAGGTGAACCCCCTTTCGGACCCGAGTGAAAGCTCGTGTTCGAGACACTTTCCAAAAATAATCCTTCTAACTTCCCAAGGGAGTCTCTTTGACTGGTTTACTATTTTGCTTTCCCATAATGAATGGCACTGGACCACAGTAGAACAATTCAGCCCCTGTGGCGTTCTGCTCCCAGTCCTGTCCCACTCCCGGATTAGTACTCAAGTGGTTTCGTGTCCGTTTTTTAGCAGAATCGTACAACAATATTGAGCGTGGAGTCCGGAATACAAGGTGCGCTCAACACCAATTCCTTCGTCAGACGCCTCCTATGTGTCAAACTGCTTGTGCATGTCTCCACCACAGAGCAACCCGTAGAAGCAGGATTATGACCAGATGTTAGGAACAGAAAACTCGTCCACCCACTCAGTGTTTTTCCCAGACACTCAATTCATATACTATTCTTTTCTTACTCCCATTCCCCTATTTAATAGTAGTGTGCCACTCACCCCTTTCTATTCCACTTCACAGGGAGTAACTTACAAACATACTTGTAGTATCTTACACTGTCCCCCGAGGGACCCAAGTATTATTCTCTATTTTCCAGTTTTACCATCCACTACGCTAGTGATACAACAACAACAACAACATTTATTTATATAGCACATTTTCATACAAAAAGTAGCTCAAAGTGCTTTACATAATGAAGAGAAGAAAAATAAAAGACAAAGTAAGAAATTAAAATAAGACAACATTAGTTAACATAGAAAAGGAGTAAGGTCCGATGGCCAGGGTGGACAGAAAAAACAAAAAAAAACTCCAGAAGGCTGGAGAAAAAAATAAAATCTGTAGGGGTTCCAGGCCATGAGACCGCCCAGTCCCCTCTGGACATTCTACCTAATATAAATGAAATAGTCCTCTTTGTAGTTAGGGTTCTCACGGAGTCACTTGATGCTGATGGTCATACAGACTTCTGGCTTTTAATCCATCCATCATTGTTGGAACATCATGGTGCTTTGGGTAGATGGTGGTGGCACAATCCACCACCAACAGGACACCGGAAAAGGAAACAGAAGAGAGAGTAGGGGTTAGTACAGATTATGAATGAATAGTTATTATAATGAACTGGATATACAGAGTATCAGGATTAAATTACAGTGAAGTTATGAGAAGGCCATGCTAAAATAATGTGTTTTCAGCAGTTTTTTAAAGTGCTCCACTGTATTAGCCTGGCGAATTCCTACTGGCAGGCTATTCCAGATTTTAGGTGCATAGCAGCAGAAGGCCGCCTCACCACTTCTTTTAAGTTTTGCTCTTGGAATTCTAAGGAGACACTCAGTTGAGGATCTGAGGTTGCGATTTGGAATATAAGGTGTCAGGCATTCCGATATATAAGACGGGGCGAGATTATTTAAGGCTTTATAAACCATAAGCAGAATTTTAAAGTCAATTCTGAATGACACAGGTAACCAGTGTAGTGACATCAAAACTGGAGAAATGTGTTCGGATTTTCTTTTCCTGGTAAGGATTCTAGCAGCTGCATTCTGCACTAGTTGCAAACGATTGATGTCTTTTTTGGGTAGTCCTGAGAGGAGTGTGTTACAGTAATCTAGCCGACTGAAAACAAACGCATGAACTAATTTCTCTGCATCTTTCGATGATATAAGAGGTCTAACTTTTGCAATGTTTCTTAGGTGAAAAAATTCTATCCTAGTGATCTGATTAATATGCGATTTAAAATTCAGATTACAATCAACGGTTACCCCTAAGCTTTTTACCTCTGTTTTGACTTTTAATCCTAATGCATCCAGTTTATTTCTAATAGCCTCATTGTATCCATTATTGCCAATCACTAAAATTTCGGTTTTCTCTTTATTTAATTTGAGAAAGTTACTATTCATCCATTCTGAGATACAGGTTAGACATTGTGTTAGCGAATCAAGAGATTCGGGATCATCAGGTGCTATTGATAAATACAGCTGTGTGTCATCAGCATAGCTGTGGTAGCTCACGTTATGTCCCGATGTAATCTGACCTAATGGAAGCATGCAGATTGAGAAGAGCAGCGGACCCAGGATAGAGCCTTGTGGAACACCATATAGGATATCATGTGTCTTTGAATTATAATTACCACAACTAACAAAGAATTTTCTCCCTGCCAGGTAGGATTCAAACCAATTTAAGATACTGCCGGAGAGGCCCACCCATTGACTAAGGCGATTCTTAAGAATATTATGATCAATGGTGTCAAATGCGGCACTCAGATCTAAAAGGATGAGAACAGATAAATGGCCTCTGTCTGCATTTACCTGCAAGTCATTTACTACTTTAACGAGTGCAGTTTCTGTGCTGTGATTTGTTCTAAAACCTGACTGAAATTTATCAAGAATAGCATGTTTATTGAGGTGCTCATTTAACTGTATAATGACTGCCTTCTCTAGAATTTTACTTAAGAAAGGCAGGTTAGAGATGGGTCTATAATTTTCAAGAGCAGAGGGGTCGAGATTATTTTTCTTAAGTAGAGGTTTAACTACCGCAGTCTTAAGACAGTCTGGGAAGACCCCCGTATCTAATGACGAATTTACTATGTCAAGAACATTATCAATAAGCACGCCCGATACTTCTTTGAAAAAATTTGTTGGTATTGGGTCAAGTACGCAGGTGGAGGGTTTCATTTGAGAAATTATTTTATGTAAATCAGGTAAATCTATCCTAGTGAAAGAAATTAATTTGTTTATTATGGAGTACTGGGGTTTAGGAGGATCCTTAGTGTTGGGGAGATATACTATGTTATTTCTAATATCATTAATTTTTTGATTGAAAAATACAGCGATAGCCTCACAGGTTTTACTGGAAGTACTTAGGAGGCATTCCTTTGAGTTACTTGGGTTTAACAGACGATCAATCGTTGAAAATAAGACTCTGGGATTACTAGCATTGTTATTTATAATCTTAGAGAAATAGCAGCGCCTCTCAAGACGGACTGTGTTATTGTATTCTGTTATTTTAACTTTTAATATTTCATAGTCA
The DNA here is from genome assembly GCF_900747795.2 of Erpetoichthys calabaricus. Lineage (NCBI taxonomy): Eukaryota > Metazoa > Chordata > Cladistia > Polypteriformes > Polypteridae > Erpetoichthys > Erpetoichthys calabaricus. The sequence goes on from NC_041404.2 coordinate 104,038,764, forward strand.
ATAGTTAGTTTAGTTTTCCTCCATTTACGCTCAGCTCTACGGCATGTTCTCTTTAAATCAGACACTCTTTGGGTCTTCCATGGTATAACAATGCTAGAAAATTTTTTAACTGTCTTTTCAGGTGCAACTATGTCAACAGCAGCCCTCACTTTAGTATTACATCTTTCCACCTTACTATTTACATTCTCCTCGCTATTATAGTTGGCACTATAAAGGGACTGATTGGTCAGAATGTTTATGTTTTAAAGCTGCTGATGAGTCAAAGAAGCGTTTTTTAACAATATGCTTCTCATGAGTGTTTTCTATCATCATTTCTATATTAAAAAGTAGAAGAAAATGGTCTGATAGACCCGTATCAATGACCTGTTTTATATCAACTTTTAGTCCTTTAGTAATCACCAAGTCTAACGTATGACCTGCTTTATGTGTAGGCTGATTACCGAGCTGTCTCAAATCAAAAGAGTCCAGAAGGTTCATAAATTCTTTTACTTTTTGGTCACATTAATTATCTATATGAAAATTAAAGTCGCCGACTATTAAGAGTGTGTCATAGTTCGTAATTAAGATTGATATCAAGTCAGAGAATTCCTCAAAGAAAGACGCGTTGAACTTTGGAGGTCTATACACGGATAATACTAGAACGTGAGAATCTCCCTGAATAACGAAATACTCAAAAGACTTGAATGTACCGAAACTGACATTTTTACATTTTAACCTGCTTGAGTAAATGTTTGCTAGTCCGCCACCTCTCTTTCCTTGGCGATCTGCACGAGTAAAACTGTAATCCAGAGGCGCAGATTCGATTAAAACAGCTGCGCCATCTGAGCTAAGCCACTTTTCACTTAGTGCAATAAAATCTATTTTTTTATCACTAATAAGATCGTTGATAAAAAACGTCTTGTTAGTTAAAGCTCTAATATTTAATAGTGCCATATTTAATGTTTCGGAGGAGCAGAGATGAATACTATGTGCGTTATTGATATATGGAACAGGAATTAAGTTATTTTTATTAGCGCCGCTCTGTGTGTATTTTTTGTTTAATCTATAATCTGTTTTTATAGTTTTAATACATTGTTCATCTAAACTAGTAACTTTAATTAAATTATTGGTGTTTATGCCGTATTGCCTAGATTTTCTATGTGCATTAAGATTGGTTATTACAGTATTTATGTTGTGCACTTCTATGGAAGATTTTATTAAACAATTATCATGACCAAGCACAGTAGTGGCATTTCAGAAGGGGTTAAAAGCAGAGATAGATAGTCAAGACAAACGAATTACCTTGGATATGTTTTTGGAGAGGACCCGGGCGCCGAAGCTGTTCGGATGCAGGCCATCTCGCTTGAAAAAACGCGGTCTTTCCCAAAAGAGGTCCCAGTTGTTGACGAACCCGATGTCTTGATTCTTGCAGAAGCCCTGCAGCCAGTTGTTTAAACCTAGCAGACGACTGTAGTACTCGTTTGATCGTCTGACGAGAGGGAGTGGACCCGAGATGAATATTTTTGCCGATGGGGTCCTCTCCTTTGTGTCTTTAATTAATGCAGTGAAGTCTGCCTTGAGGATCTCCGACTGTCGGTGCCTTATGTCATTTATGCCAGCATGCAAAACAATTGCTCCAACTGCCCTGTTCTTGTAGATTGCCGGCGCACGTCTCATCACATCTCGGACACGAGCACCGGGAAAACAGGAAACAAAAGATTTTCTATTAGGGCAAGTGATATTGAGGTTCCTAAAAATAGAATCACCTACCACTATTACATCACCAGGAGCTGAAGGCGAACTGGGGACGCTTAGAGGGTCGAACCGGTTCTGTGTTACAATGCTTGCTTGTGCCGATGGAGGTGTTCTGGCCTTGAACCCCTGCCTGCATAGCTGAAATACACCGAGGTCATCATCGGTGTTGCTCCTACGAGGCGCAGGGGTGAAGTTGACTTGAGCGGCACAACGCGGGGTTGATGTTACGCCGATAACAGATGGCGAGGACGGTTTATCCAACAGCCGAGCCTTCAGATCTCTGAGGTATCTTCGTCTGGACAGAAGTTTCTGAATCTGTTCATCGAGTGCATTTTTATAACAGAGATCTTCAAAGAAGCGGTTTAGAAAAAAAATAAGCTCAGTTTCATCCAAAGGTCATAGAACATTCTTACACAATTTGTTGATTACAACGGAAAGCAGAAATTCTAATCTTTTCTTATATTTTTAATTAAGCTTATCAGAAAACTTATCATACATTTGGCATCTTAATTGGACGATAACCAGACACTGCTGAGACAAGCCGGGAAGTAGCCAAAAACTGCATTCCACACTGGCAGCCCTACTCTATGTAAGCACGCTTATTTATCTGTTATAATAATACCTAGCCACACAGAGAACATGCAGATTTTCATACAGAAGCTAGCAATAGATTTTAAATTCCATTCCACACACTATGAGCACCTGACGTCGATGGGTGATGCAAGGAATATTGTAAATGCAGGGAACAGTATTACATGGCCAGTAACCTGGTCACGACCCTACCTGATTGCTGTGTCTGAGTATAGGAGAGTGGTAGATCCCGCTACAATAAATAACCGAGCTGTTCCTGTTTTAAGTTGAATAAAGCTGGTTTTGCTAAAGTACTGAGACTCTGTGTTTTGGGGTGCAAGACATGGCTCATGTCACATGTTACAATATGTATGAAGTTCAATGCATATATACACTTTACAAAAAATCAATATATAGTGTTTTTTACAAATAAAAATTTCAACCATGTAAAAATCAATTACATACAATTAGGTCCATAAATATTTGGACAGAGACAACTTTTTTCTAATTTTGGTTCTGCACATTACCACAATTAATTTTAAATTAAACAACTCAGATGCAGTTGAAGTGCAGACTTTCAGCTTTAATTCAGTGGGGTGAACAAAACGATTGCATAAAAATGTGAGGCAACTAAAGCATTTTTTGAACACAATCCCTTCATTTCAGGGGCTCAAAAGTAATTGGACAATTGACTCAAAGGCTATTTCACGGGCAGGTGTGGGCAAGTCCATCGTTATGTCATTATCAATTAAGCAGATAAAAGGCCTGGAGTTGATTTGAGGTTTGGTGCTTGCATGTGGAAGATTTTGCTGTGAACAGACAACATGCAGTCAGAGGAGCTCTCCGTGCAGGTGAAAGAAGCCATCCTTAAGCTGCGAAAACAGAAAAAAAAACATCTGAGAAATTGCTACAATATTACGAGTGGCAAAATCTACAGTTTGGTACATCCTGAGAAAGAAAGCAAGCACTGGTGAACTCAGTAACGCAAAAAGACCTGGACGTCCATGGAAGACAACAGTGGTGGAAGATCATTTCCATGGTGAAGAGAAACCCCTTCACAACAGCCAACCAAGTGAACAACACTCTCCAGGGGGTAGGCATATCGATTTCCAAGTCTACCATAAAGAGAAGACTGCATGAAAGTAAATACAGAGGGTGCACTGCAAGGTGCAAGCCACTCATAAGCCTCAAGAATAGAAAGGCTAGATTGGACTTTGCTAAAGAACATCTAAAAAAGCCAGCACAGTTCTGGAAAAACATTCTTTGGACAGATGAAACCAAGATCAACCTCTACCAGAATAATGGCAAGAAGAAAGTATGGAGAAGGCGTGGAACAGCTCATTATCCAAATCATACCACATCATCTGTAAAACACGGTAGAAGCAGTGTGATGGCTTGGGCGTGCATGGCTGCCAGTGGCACTGGGACACTAGTGTTTATTGTTGATGTGACACAGGACAGAAGCAGCCAAATGAATTCTGAGGTGTTCAGAGACATACTGTCTGCTCAAATCCAGCTAAATGCAGTCAAATTGATTGGGTGGCGTTTCATGATACAGATGGACAATGACCCAAAACATACAGCCAAAGCAACCCAGTTTATTAAAGCAAAGAAGTAGAAAATTCTTGAATGGCCAAGTCAGTCACCTGATCTTAACCCAATTGAACATGCATTTCACTTGTTGAAGACTAAACTTCGGACAGAAAGGCCCACAAACAAAGAGCAACTGAAAGCCGCTGCAGTAAAGGCCTGGCAGAGCATTAAAAAGGAGGAAACCCAGCATCTGGTGATGTCCATGAGTTCAAGACTTCAGGCTGTCATTGCCAGCAAAGGGTTTTCAACCAAGTATTAGAAATGAACATTTTATTTCCAGTTATTTAATTTGTCCAATTACTTTTGAACCCCTGAAATGAAGGGATTATGTTAAAAAAATGCTTTAGTTGCCTCACATTTTTATACAATCGTTTTGTTCACCCCACTGTATTAAAGCTGAAAGTCTGCACTTCAACTGCATCTGATTTGTTTCATTTAAAATTCATTGTAGTAATGTACAGAACCAAAATTAGAAAAAAGTTGTCTCTGTCCAAATATTTATGGACCTAACTGTAGATCTCATAGATCTAGACCTATTCGCAAATCTAATAATATTGAAATCAATTACTGTAGCTGTAGCTGTACATTTCTCAATTAGTGTGTTTACATGCATATACATAACCAGGTTAGGGTGAATAAGCCGGTTAAGGCAGAAACCTTTTTTTTTTCTTTAATTCGCGTTTACTTGAGCAAGTAATCTTCTCAATGTCTCCTTTGACAAAATGGTCCAACGTCATTAAACTACTCTAAAAGAGCATCATCAGCCACCATGAACTTGAAGCATGACACCTGTGATAATTTTCCTGTGTTTTATAAATATCTTTAGTTAAACTGGCACTTTATTTATGGGTTTCTCTTACCAGATTGTCCACAGCACACTCTTTTCTGCTTAAATGGGCAATTGAGCCCTGCAAAGGATCTAGTATGTGTGCTTCTTGCCTTATACCCAGTTCTGCTGGAATAATAGTGATACAGGCAATTTTACTTCTCTAAAATAAGCATTTTGCTTGGTTAGTCATTTCTTTACATAGTAACTGGACCACATAACGGCCATTACTTTCAGCAGTTTTCGTTCATTTTATCAACATAAATGTATCGATTTCTGAATTATTGAGATGACATTTTAGAAATCAGGTTTCTGTGAATAACTAGGTTATTAAAACACATTTAATACACTGATTGATCCATTTAGAATTCCAATCCTGTTAACACCAAATAGCAGTAGCTGACAGATTTCAGGAGACTCACCCTCTTCTACACAGCCGTAAATTAGCACAAGTGGACAGTGGCGGTAAGTAACAATTACTTTATTACTGTACTTAAGTAGATTTAGCTGTGGATACTTTTGACTTTTACTCCACCACATTTAACAGTAAATATCTTGACTTTGTACTCCATTACATTTCTGCATGATGATGAGTTACAAGAATGGTTTATTCTTTTTGAGCAACACATTTCAGTGAATCAAGGGAATCGATTCATAAGCACGAATAAATTGATCTGTAGATGTCAACGGGAGTGCCAAAGAGCATACGCTATGCCGTCGGGCTCTTTCATTTAGAGCAATGTTTCTTAAACAGATCTGTGATGGGTCACCACATAATTGTGTGTTGCAGATAACCACGTTATTAACCAATAATTATCAGACTCTGAAGACTTACAACAAAGACACATATAAGAAAGGGTAGGTAAACTTGTGAGGTGGAGGGACCGTGGCGATAATTTGGAATATTGAAAGGGAAATAGCTGGAGAAGCTCAAGCATGTGATGATTTTTGGGATTTTGTGAAGGGTTAGTCAATAGAGTGAAGGTATATACAGTATAGTGTTGTGACAGTGGTTTATAATAAATTAAGTTTCAGTAGTCATAGACAGCTGGTTGGTTCCTGATTACATGTTTGCCTTTATGGCATACATTGAATCTAAATCTACAATGGAGGTGCAAAGAAGACTTTGTATTAAGTTAAACATGCACTGGTAAAAAAGAATTCCTTCTTGTCACAAGATTTTAAGGCAGTTTGATTATTATCAATATACTGGTAGTATAAAAAACATGTTTGTTAGACTACTGAGAACTACAAAAACACCAGAAAATATCAAGAGATTAAGACAGGCTGTAGACATTCAGCACCATTTCTGGTAGAAGCCCGTTTGGAGCCCTTGGAAGGGGTGTCTGATGTCGCCTCTCCTTGTCCATAGTGGGTAGATGCTGTTATTAGACTTTGATGGCTTGTGTGTGTGTGTGTGTGTGCGTGTGTGTGCGTGTGTGTGTGTGTGTCTGTCTGTCTGTGTGTCTGTGTGTGTGTGTGTGGGGGGGGGAAGTTGTTGTCCCCCTCAATCCACGAAGTGCACACCCCTTGAATAGTCCACTCAGATAATGGCTCCCTTGGCAGTCACCTATGTCACCTAATGGAGTGACCAGCTCTGTTTTCAGGATGATTTTTGTAATAGAATTAAACATTTCAGACTGTACTGTTTATTGAACTATCCAAAAGAGTTTTATCCTATCACCCATATCACCCATTTTTCAGTTAGTTGAAGTGTTAAATAGAAACCAGAGTATTTTAAACTGTTTGTGTACTATTTTAGAAAAACGTATTGTAAATGGTGGATCTTTTTTGAAAAAACATAATTTTTTTAATGTTGTAGGCCAATGTAAATAAACTGAATTGATTCATTTTAACCACTTCATTCCTTAACTAGTGCCATGAATCAAATGACAAAGATAAGTGACCTTTCATACTATGCTTTCAAAAATCTATTTTAAATGATAATAGTTGTTTTAGATTTGAATTCTGGCTTGTTAAATTTGACTTGATTGTATGTAAGCTTATTTTCTTTGTTGTATAAGGTTTAAGTCAGAGTTGATTGTTTGAATTTTTTTTTCTTTAAATAAAATCAAAAACTCCTCTCTGTGAAGTTTGTATGTCCTCCCTATGTCTTCTGGTGCTCTAGTTTCTTACCACAGTCCAAAGACATACAGGTTAGGTGGATTGATGGTGCTGACTTCATCCTAGTGTATGTGTGTGTTCACCCTATGTTGGGTTAGCATCCTGTCCAATTTTGTTCCTGTCTTGCACCCAATGGTTGTTGGGATATGCTCCAGCTGTTCTGTGTCCCTGTTCTAATAAACAGTAATACTCATTTGAAAAAAATATGCTTGAAGGGGAAAAATCATTTATTTTGTTTATGTCATGGCCATTGTTATTTGTCTCTTTATGACTCCATTGTCACTATGATAACAGTCATCTTCTTGGGTCCCAGTGTGGTACAGATTTTCTAATTTGGAGCCTCAGATTAAAAAGTTTAAGAATCCCTTGTTTAGAGGTTTAAAGCAAACACGGGACGTCCTCTTTCATTCAAATGTTTAATGTGCATGTGAAAGTAGAGCCTATCTGATTCATGATTTGTTCTATTTAGTGCTAAATCATTGATTACAATATTTATTACTATGTGATGGAGTAAGAAGAAGATTCCTGTTAGCATTATGAGCATATTTATAATCTTGATGTACAGTTCTTTTAAAATACCCTCTTTATAAGAATATGTCTTTCATATTCTGTGTAGAACTAATGAACTGCTACAAGCTGGAGAAGTACTGGATCTAAAACTTGATTGAAGTTCACCCATGGCAAACTGAATTCATTTGATGTAGATTAGAAAGGTACACACCTGCATATATAAGATCCCACAATTCACACTGCATATTAGGACAAAAAACAAGGTATGGCACTATTTGTAGACTTCTGCAATCAAGCTGAGGTAAGATGCAGATCAAGGCAAGGGTGTAAAACCATTTTAAAAAATCTGTGTTCCCAGGAGCACAGTGGCTACAATAATTGTGAATCAGAAGAAATTTGGAGCACCACAACTCCTAGAGTTGGCTGCCTGACCAAACTGAGTAAATGGGCAAGAATGGCTTTGGTCAGTAATATTACTAAGAATGCAATGGTCACTCATAGCTTCAGAAGTCCTCTGATGAGATTGGTGAACTTGTCTGACAGATAACCATTTCAGCAGGATTCCATCAATCAGGCATTTATGAAACTCTTAACCTTTTATCATGGCAATAATCTGAATCATACTGCCAAGACAAGGCTGGAGTGGCTTCAGGACAAGTCTCTGACTGTCCTTGAAAGGCCCAACCAAAGCCCAGATGTAAACTCCATTGAACATCTGTGGAGAGACCTGAAGATAGCAGTTTACAAATGCTGAATTTCCCCTTGAGATTAATAAAGTATCTATCTATCTATCTATCTATCTATCTATCTATCTATCTATCTATCTATCTATCTATCTATCTATCTATCTATCTATCTATCTATCTATCTATCTATCTATCTATCTAATATCCAGTCTAACAGATCTTCAGAGGATCTTCCAGGAAGAATGGGATAAACTGCCCAAATTCAGCCGTGCCAAGCTTGTAGAGGCTTACTCAAAAAGACTTAAAGCTGTAATTGATGAATTAATGGTCTGAATTCTTGTATGAATTAAAGATTTCAGTTTTTGATGTTTAACAAGTTTGCAAATCTTTCTGAAAACATGCTTTCACTTTGGCATTATGGATTATTGAGTCTAGACTGATAAGGCAAAATTATCATTTTAAATTTGAATCTAAAATACAATAACATATTCAGAAAGTGAAGGGGTTTGAATACTTTCTAAATCCACTGTATTACAGGGGTTCAGAGATTGAATGAAGAAACAGCATAGTTCATTATTTGGAAACAGGGTGGCACCAGCTGCTTCCATAAAGCAGAGGGCAGATCTTGGAGATAACCTTCCACATCTGGCATCTTCTTTGAGCCAAAAGAATCCTTTAGCTTTTGGTAGCATTATTGGTGGGTCTAGCAAGAAGTCTTCATCCATTTTTAAGCAGCAAAGAAATAGTTTATCTAATAATTATTAATCGCCATAGAGTATTAGAAGTTTTAGAGTAAAGAATCAATAGAGAACTCAAAAAAAGCAGTTATTAATTAAAAGTGGATTATTAGTAAGTGTGCACAATTTATTTTTGATGGCAAGGACAAATGCAAGCCAAGGTCTGTGGTGTCGCCCTCACTTAATAAAACTATAAAAGGCAAACCCCCCACAAATAAATAACATTCAATCCCCACCTTAAACCACAGGGCATTAAAAGAATAAGAACTTATCAAAACCATAATAAAATAATCAATAAATAAGCAGGTCATTAAAATTTCAATATTCACAGTCCATCCAGAATTGGATACATGGATCCCTTTCAATCACGCACCACATCCGCTCGTTGTTATCCATCTTCATTCCTCACTGTCAGTAGTCTATTTAATCTCTGCCAACACTTGTGATGTCCCAAGAGACAGGTAAAGCAAAGACTAAGGGCACCTGGGGCATCTCAAGTCTATCCTTGAATAAGTAAGATGATAAGCAGAAAATAATGAGAATGCCTTGGTGGTGGTGTTAAGCATACAAAAGAAATCCCTAACTTAAGATCAAAGGCAAACATGCTCAGTGAACATCTCAAATGAGGATCACAGCAACAAGTAGGGGGAGGGAGGTTATTGAGCAGCCGTGAAGTCATTCCTGTCCATGACCCAATAATCTCAAAATCTATCAGTTTTAGAATCTGTCCTGTTACTCGTATTAGAAAACTTGACTCATAAGGACATATAGTGGTTTGCATTCAACAAAATGTCTCTAAGCAGACTATATGTCTAGTATTTTATCTTGTAATTTTCAATTTATAAGGATTACAACCTCCCTAACCAGCCCCACCCCCAACTTCTAGGAGCTTGCAGAAGCCAAAACATTAATGAAGTATCAGTTTTTGCATAATATAGCTTCATCTCTAATTATCTTCTTGGATCTTGTAAAAATGCAACATCCACTCTTTTGTGTCATACAGTAGGTAATCAAGGACACCCATACTCTTTAACATTTAATTCCAGTCACTGGACATTCCTTGAGCCTACTGATAAATTAGCCATTAAGTCTAGGGAGAGAAGTAAGAGGCAAAGATTAAGGAAAAAATAAATCTACACATAGGTGTAGAACAACACACAGCCACATCAGTGTGAGTGCATCCCACCAAGGTTGCTACTTATTTAACTTGCTGGGAGATGGGGGCTGGGGCAGTTCTGCATTGTCCATAATGCAGACACACCACTGCATCGTACTAATGTCTCCACTCTTCAAGAGCCAGCTTAATGGTGAATCATTATACTGTATATTACTCTGATTAGAACAAATCTGCAAAACAATCTCACCAATCCTATTCACATAGATTCTTCAAAATAACACTGAGTCAATATTTGTAGGTTCCTAAAGTCCTACTGTCTACCACATTACTTGTTAAATCATTTTCATGAGTCTTTGATTTTTTTGTGTGAACAAATTGTAACATTTGTGCTAAATTTTAATAAGTTTTCAACTGTGTCTGTGATATTTTGAAGAATGTATTTAATGTAACAGTAAGGATCCACTGTACTAATTTTCATAATTTCAAACACTTAAATCATGTAAATTCTTAATCTCAAATTGCTCAAAGTGAAAAGGTTAAACTCCTTCAGCTTTCCTCATAGCTCATATCTGGTATCTATTAGCTCTTCTCTACACTTTCTTTTCTTCTTCACTGCTATGTCTTTTTTTGAAATATGGAGGCCAAAACTGTATTAAACATCCTCTTTAATAAAATCCCTGTGTGCGTCCATGTGTCCGTGTGTGTGTCTTCTGGTGAAGTGCGCATGCGCGGGGCATCAATAAAGGACATCATTGCTGGGGAGAGTGCTGATTGGGTACTCGCAGCCGCACACATAAAATCCGTTGCTGGGGAGATGCCACACATACAATAATCAACTGCACGCCAGCACAGATTAAACTACAGTACTTGCTGGAGAACTGCACAGTACTTGCTGGAGAGACGCCACAGCCACGATTATCAGCTGCACGCCACACATTACATCAGTTCCTGGGGAGACTCTGCTGATTGCCCACTGTTGTGACAGAAAATTAAACTCATATTACAGACAAGGCGGAAGTACAGGGAAGGGCGAAATGAGTGGCAGAGTCACCGGCCTCTAGCTGATGCTTCAAAGGCTGCCTGGCGCGTCACACAAGACAGAGAGGGCGGGACCTATAAAATATCGAGCAGCTGATCCAATCGGATTTCGGTAAATGAAGTAACACCTAAAACATAAGACACGAAAAATCCAATCGGGTACTGAGACACGGAGACCAGCTTCCCCAAAGAGGTGGGATTAGTGTTTGTTGTTGTGCAAGTGTTCACTCTGAGAATGTCAGATTTGCGATTAAGAAGCTTGGCCCGATAAAGTGTAAAGTGTCAGTCATTGAAGGGGTTTTCCTAAATATAAGAATTTTCATGATATTACAATAGGATGACTTTTAAAAGTAGATTTATTTTCGCGCACATAAAATCCGTTGCAGGGGAGACGCAACACATACAATAATCAGCTGCACGCCAGCTCAGATTAAAATACTTGCTGGGGAACTGCACAGTACTTGCTGGAGAGACGCCACAGCAAGCTAAAACAAAGAGAGGCAGGATAGGAGATCTTCAAACAGACACAACACATCAATCAACAGCCACAGAGGAGAGGATAAATGTAATATTAATTATACTTACTGTATTGTCATACACGTTTCTATTTTATTTTTATTATTATTTTACTTTAGGCTTCTTGCAAAAATATTTTTGACAAAAAAAAATTAAGACAAGAAACAGAATGAGGTCAAGGTCCCTTGCCATTTAATATAGACTGTTCCTACTAATGTTTATGCACTACTGTTCTAGCGCCCGTTATTGTAACGGGCTTAATGTCTAGTTGTATAATATCACCTTACATCGTATTAGCCTTCTCAGTTGCTTCTGTGAGATGTAGATAGTTAAGACTCCACATTGACTTCAAGGTCCTTCTAATAAGATGTATTTTCAAAATTTCCATTGTGTATTCCTATGTGCCATTTTTATTTCACATGTGTTATACTTTATAATTTATTTACATTAAATTTCATCTGTTGCAAATCTGCCCAAGCCTGTATGTTGTCCAGGACCCTCTGTAATGATTGAACTGATTAAACATTATCTGCTTATCCACCTAGTTTAGTATCATCTGCAAACTTGGCCTGGTTGTTGTTTATCTTCTTACCCAGATCATCTATGTATGTATATTAAAAAGATTCTTGAGGGACATTACTTTTAAAATCACCAAATTATAAAAATGTTCCTCTCACCATATCTCTTCATTACTTGTTGTTTAGCCAATTTTGTACCCACATACAAAAAGTGTCCTATATTTCTACTTCTTTGATTACTAGGCTTTTTAGGTACATGATAAACGCCCTTTTCTGATTATACTTTTTTGTTGCTTTCTCATGGAATTCCAATGCATTAGTAAAATACAGTCCTCCACCCCTTATTAATGATATTTACTAATACACCTGTTCTGGATATGTGATGCTTGACCTTTCCTTGATAAGTTTATCAGCCAGTTCAAACTTTTTATGTAAGGGAATACTTTTTGCTATCTTACAGACCTTAGGGATTTCTCCAGTATGCAGATATTTTTGAAAAATATATGTCAAAGGTTCATATATGTACTCACTAATCTCCTTAAGCACCCTAAGATTAATGTTATCTGGTCCTCGTAATTTGTTAGATTTCAGTTTATTTAAACTAAGCCACAATTCTCCTTCTACAATTTTTAGAATCTCTTTGGGTTATTTTTTGTTTTTTCTACAGTATTTCTCCCTAACTGCCTTTTAGCTTTCCAAATATTTTTTAACTGATGTTCTCATGCTCTCATAAGCCTGACAGTTAGAGCTAGAGTTGTTACTGTTTCAGACCTTATGCAGATGTTTTTACCTTTGTAACTTCTTTTTTAGCTCCTTTTTAATCTGCTACAGTTTTTTTTTATTTCATCCTGCTTGTAAATGTTGGAATAAAATTTGTATTCATTATATGTAAAATGTTTTTAAACTTTCTCCATATCTTCTCAACTATCTCCACCTCCTAAAGGTTTATTTCAGTTTATTTTATTTAGGTTTTAGGTTTTAATACATCTGCTCAATATTTCCCCTGCTGAAATTAATTTAACAGTTATGTTTTTTTTGAAGACGTGCTCTATTATGGTCACTAGTTCCTTATGGTTCAATCACATTAATTTCCTGAAGCCTTTACTGATTGTTACAAAGTACTAAATAGGTTTATATAGTCATTATTGCCATGTGTACAAAGTACAGTGAAATTTATTTACTAGGCAACATGCAACATGTCACCATCATTAGTTCAGTTCAAAATCTACTGTTCTTGTTTTCTACTATTTGTAAGGCTATAGCGCAATTAATATTTGTGTAATAGACATTCCCCATGACTATAATAACCCCCTCTGCTGTTTTAACTGTGTCACACATACTGTGAAAGTGCATAATGCAGCCATCATGTTAATCCATCTCTCTGTTTGCATGAAACAGTTCTGCTCCCAGCAGACTGATTTTGTTGAAATTTGACACCTTTATTCTTCAGGGGAATATGTCAAGAAATTCCAGTTTTTGTTAAGATAGAGCGTGCTGTAGACATTTTTGAAATCTGAAAATCTACTGAAAAGCATTGGAGTGTTTTCAAATGCATTTTTCTTAAAACAGAAGCGTTCTGTGAAACTTCAGAAGGTTACCTCTGCTCTTTTACTTTTCCAACAGCCTCTCTATTAAAAAGACTTGTCAAGTAACCTGCAAATTGAGGTGACCTTTTCTGGGTTCATTTCTACAGTTCAAGGACTCTTCTACTACATCAACAAGGTCACTCCAAAGCCAATAAAGAACCAATTATACATTGAATCAAAACATCATTTTAAATGGTACTATCTGTTATCAATGCTTATCCTTTGGGATGAAAAGGCTTTGCTACAGTGACAACAATATGTCGCTATCAGAATTTTACTGTAGTATCTTTCAGTACTATCAACTATGTTTTTTATTGTTTATGCTATATTATTTTATATTATTTTAAACATTCTATTATTTTAAAAAATCAACTTACTGTCATGTAATTTTGTAAGCCTGAAGAAGTGTTATTGTATGCAGATACAACAGTTTTTATGAAGCAGAGTTTATACCATATAATGAGGCTACTGTACTTTGTTTTATTTTAAGTGTGTCTGTCTCTGCTAAATTTGGCCAGAAATATACAGTCTCTATATACAGTAGTAACCAATTGTGCCACTGCTGTCACTGTATGGACAGGTTTTCACTGCACCCTCCATTGTGTAGATATCTCAAAAACATAAAGTCACTGAACACAAGTCTTAAAGTGGGAGCTTTTAAAGCACACAATCAGTTCTTGGCCAATACACTGCTGGGCTGTTATACCACAATATACTGAGAAGCATCTAGAGAGAACTGGGTACCCATTGCATTACTTACTGAAGCACTTTGCGCTGGCAGATCGTGACCATAGACCCTATCTATCTATCTATCTATCTATCTATCTATCTATCTATCTATCTATCTATCTATCTATCTATCTATCTATCTATCTATCTATCTATCTATCTATCTATCTATCTAAAAATATTTACATGCAGCCATGTTTTAATTGGCCTCTGTGAACTTTCCATTTTAAACATAGCCAAACAGTTGTAGCTTGTCACAATTCATGTTGAAAAAATAATAAATACAGTCATTACTAAGTTACTTTTAAACAGGAATAGTTTTTACTTTTAAAACTACTTTAAAAGAATAATTGTAATATTGTAAAGTAAAGTAATGAAACTAAATGTAATTGATTATCATACACCATTCTTAGTACTGCTGTCATTAAGGCAAGCATTTTTTAATGTATTACTTTAGTTTCTTAACAGTGGAATACAACTTCAAAATCATTTTATATATCCTTATATCAATATTTGCCTGACAAATAACACCTTAAATTTCACAAATTTGAATCTTGCATAGGTGGCGCAGTGGTAGAGCTGCTGCCTTGCAGTAAGGAGACCTGGGTTTCCGGGTCCTCCCTGTGTGGAGTTTGCATGTTCTCCCTGTGTCTGCATGGGTTTCCTCTGGGAGCTCCGGTTTCCTCCCACAGTCCAATAACATGCAGGTTAGGTACATTGGCAATCCTAAATTGCTTTGGGTGGACTGGTGCACTGCCTGGGATTTGTTCCTGCCTTGCGCCCTGGGTTGGACAATGACTGACTGACTGACTGAATCTTGCATATATGTATTTCCAAGCAGTGTATAGGATAAAGCCAAGTATGAAATGCATTTTATTATTACATAAATTAAGACATACATTTCAAAAAATGTTATATATAGCAAATGTTAACTCCCCAGCCAGGTGTAGTTACCAGTTAGACAGAAATCAGGGTGTGCAGGCAGTGTGGTGTAGTGCTAAGGGCTTTGAACTTCAAGCCTTAATGTTGTGTTTCCAAATTCCACTACTGTGACTGTAAGCAAGTCATTTCACCTGCCTGTGCACCAATTGGAAAAAACACAGAAAACAAAGGAAAAAAGGTAATCAGTTGTATTTCAAATATTATACGTTGCCTTGGATAAATATTGTATGTCAGGTAAATAACAACAATTGACTTGTGTTATATAGATATCAGTTTTTTTTCTGTTTCTGTTTTTTCCATAATTAAGTTACAGTTTTCAGTTTTTGGCTACAATTATACGGCATTTGCCATAGGATTCTTAATAGCAGTACTAATGTTTGCGTTGTGTCCTCTTTTGGAATGAGAAAGGCATTGCATTTTACTACTACGTTCAAAATAAAATATATTGCAACTAGTTGTGTCACCCTTTTAAGCCTTCTAAAGTGGGTTGAAATCTAAGTAATCAATATACAGTAGACCTCAGTGTTAGTGCTTGCAATGTACCATTTCTTAGAATGTATTTTGTAATGCATGTAACAATAAAATGCATGCTATTCATCATTCCAACAAATGGTGCGTTATAAACTTTAGTAGTAATAAAAAAGTATTACTACAAATGTTTGTGATGTGCCATCTCTTGGGATGGCAAATGCAATGCTTACTGTATATCTGTATAATAAACCATTTGGTATGGGATTCATAAAAGCAGTATTAATGTTTTTGATGCACTGTAGGAATGACAATGACATAGCAACTGGATAAATGCCTTGTGGTTGACAGAAGGTAAGAAAGCAGAAAAAACATTATTAACTGTAATGATTATAAGTATCCATCCATCCATCCATTATCCAACCTGCTATAGCCTCACTACAGGGTTATGGGGGTAATCCCAGCCAACACAGGGCGTAAGGCAGGAAGCAGACCCCGGGCAGGGCGCCAGCCCACCACAGATGATTATAAGTATTTAATTCACAAATACCAATGACCGTATTTTGTATTAATCATGCGACAGAGAGCTATATGATTTATAACTTCTATATGTATTTGTTCTTCATTTAGGTAGAAAAGAATTAAGCTTGTGCACAGAATTATATGATTAACTTACATTCTTCTATGAGAAAATGTTGACCTCTTGAAATTAACAAAACACCCTGTGATATTATAAATCAATGTGATCGTTTCTTTACTCTTGTTTAATGTTATAAGAAAACATGTCACTTATGAATTAATAAAAAAGGATTATTAATCTAACCAAACAAATATAATCTAATGAAGATATTAAAACTAGAAGAATGTAATCTCTTTATAACTAATGTAATGAACTATAAGAAACTGCTAAAAATTGGTCTTGTGTGTGTATAATGAGAAGGGCATATTACTTAGGAATGCAAGTGCCTGATAGAGCTTTGTTTTTGGTATACTCCTGTATGTCATGAATTAAGATGTAACAGTAATCTATATATGACCTCAAAATTAACTGCTATGTTTTTTTCTGTTCTCTCTTGTATCTAATGAACAAGCTAGATGATAAAAGAGAGAACATTTTTTCTTTTTAGTTAGTCTGTCTGAACCCAAATCAGTTGACTGAGCTGGGGGTTGGCAGTCCCACAGTCTTTTTAACTCACCAAGAATAAAGAAATTGCTTTTTATTTTTAAATTGGTGTTTTCCCGTTGTTTTTCGACTTCAGCGTTAACAAAGGTGAATGACAAACGTTAACAGCAGTGTCAATGTTTTCAATATGTTATTCGAATGAAACATCCATTCATTCATTTTCCACCTCTTATCAGAAGCTGGATCACAGGGGCAACAGTCTTAGCACTGAGGCCTATAATGTATGTCCTTCTCCCTAGCCACACTTGCCAGCTCATACTGTGGAATCCCAAAGTTTGCCCAGTCCATCTGGGAAATGTAATCCTCCGAGAAATTCCTGGATCTTCCCTGGGCTCTCCTCCTGGCTGATTATGCCCATAAAAGCTCCACAGGGAAGCCTCCTGGAGGTATCAGATCCCCAAACCACTTCAATTGCCTCCTCTAGATGCAGAGGGTCAGCGTCTCTACTCTGAGCCACTCCTGGATGTCTGCGCTTCTCACCCTATCTCTAAGGGAGACCCCAGTCACCCTGGGAAGAAAGCTCATTTTGGCTGCTTGTACCCGCAATCTCATTCTTTCAGTCATTACCCAAAGCTCATGACCATAGGTGAGCATAGGGATGTAGATCGACTAGTAAATCAAGAGCTTTGCCTTTTTACTCAGCTACTTCTTCACCACTACAGATCAGTATAGTGACTGCATTACTGTGCTCACCAGCTCAATCCGTCTGTCAATCTCACCATCTCTTTTCCCTTGCTTGTGAACAAGACCCTGAGGTACTTAAACTCTTCCACTTGAGACAGTAACTCACCTCCCACTCAGAGAGGACAATTCAACTTTTTCCTACTGAGGACCATGGCCTCAGATTTGGAGGTGCTGATCCTTTTCCCTGCCGCTTTACACTTGGTCACAAAATGTCCCAGTGCGTGCTGTTCACAGCCTGATGAAGCCAAGAGGACCATGTCATTTGCATAAAGCAGATATATTTATATATCTTATTGGACCTATACAAATCATTGTATATATCCAAACCAAACATATATATATATATATATATATATATATATATATATCTTGTGAAATTTGGCTCACTGTGGTGCACGAGAGACAGGAAAGCGAGACCAGGTTTCCAAGGGATAATAACTATTGTTGAGAAGGCATGAACAGTCTCAAGACTTCATTCACAATAGGAGTTTTTCTTCAGGACACAAGCACACAAGTTAAGAGCAGTAACACAGGCTTTCTCAAGAAGGTTGAGCAGCTGGGAAACACTACCAAAGGCAGAGACAGCCTAAAGAAGAGAGGGCAGGTAAGAGCTAAGTTTTAAATGTTCTAAGCATTGAGTGACAAGCACCAATGTCAGCTTGCAGCTGATCCTGAAAGAGAGTGCTTGTTTCCCCTTGAAATACTATCTAGATGTTTTTGTGCAGAACGGACCTATATACACCAATGTATATTTATTTATATCTAAACCAATATATTTGAACCAATGTATATATCTGAACAGCTGTATTCAAACCAGTGTATTAGAACCCATATCTAACAATTTATATATTTATGAAACCATCTTTTTCTTCTAAGTGGCCTCTCATATATATGATTGGATACAACCATTGTAACATGTAAAGAATATGCAAAATGTACACACGGTAAGTACACTAGAATTTAAATAGAGTATCTGGATCTTTGAAACAGGAGCTTATCTCACTCTCTTTCTCTCTTTTTCTAAACATTATGTCAACTAAAATTACAACGAACTCTGAGTGGACAGGCACTGCATTTAGATCCAGAATTTTTTTTGTTTATTAATTTTTTACTTTGTTTTATTTCTTGATTATCTTCCTCTGTGTTTATTTTAATTTAGTGTTTTTGGTCTAGAAAATATTTTGCCATTTTATTGCAAATTACGTTGTCACACGGATTTTCTCCAGTCACAATATGTACAGTAATATTTATAGAATGCTGAAAGAAGGTTTAGAGAATGATATAATTATTAAACAATACTATTTATTTTATTAAAATTTAATATATTAATAATCTCATTTTTGTGTCTTCCCCCTTTCACTTTCTGTATTGCTGGGAGTAAATTATTTACCTTTTATTATAAATTATTAATATTTTTATCATTGTACCATATCTAGGGTTAATTCCTGCCTTTTACATGAATTTCCAATGGTAAACTTAACCTCCTCCAACACTGAAATGAAAATAGAAGTCCATTCAGAAAATGAACTTTGTTGTTATTATTATCATTATTGTTGTTGTTGTTGTTGCTGTTGTTGTTGTTGTTATAAATAGAGAGAGCGTAGCATCATAGTACAAGTTAATTGTAATGGATTGCCAAGTTAAATATGGTAAAAAATTAAAGACCAAAGCTGGTAACACCAAAGATTAAATGTTTGTGACTCAGAGAAGAAAAACGTAGAAGCAGTTTAAAGGATATGTTCAGTATTTTTCCAGTCAAAGTTAACATCTTCACAAACATGGTATATATGCATTTGCCACCCAAAATCAGTTCTAAAGTTAAGTGTTTTCTGTAAGTTTGTAAAAACAGGTAGTCAGTCCTGGGGGGTATTTTTCATACGTCGCTTAAATCATCCGAGATGAGATGCCTCATCTTGGATGAGTTATAATGCCAGTGAAACTCATCCAGGATAAGTTGGTTTTTCAAACGCAGCCGTGTAGTAGATTAGTCTTGCTGGATCAAATCATCCGAGATGAATGCGCGCGCCTGCGCAGATTGAAAAGCCCATATATATTGAGTCTAGAAAACATGATCAGCAAGTCTTTGATAGGCTGTAACAAAATGACAAAAGAACGGCCGCATTTTTTTTCACACAAGCGGAGCAAGACCTTTTATTCGAAGGACATGAAGAATTTCAAGATTTAATATGCACAAGGGGTAACACTGCAAAAGCAGCCCAAACCAGAAAAGACGGCTGGCAAAAAGTGGCCGACAAATTAAATGCGTGTGAATTGTACTTACTGAAAGCAGTGTTTCATTTCCTATGTGTCAGATTAATTATTATTTAATATGTCATAATTCCAGATCAAACATGAGCACAAGGAGAACACGGGAACAGGTTAAAGTGAAGTACAAGAATATACTTCAAACTGGTAAATATTGGTATATAACTATTTAAAGAATTGTTGATATAAAGAATCATATATAATGTAAAGAACATTAATTTTAAAGCTAAAAAGAAGTCAGACAAGCAAAAAACAGGTGAGCCAACCCCTGCAGAAGAGTTGGCTGTCCAGCAAAATGCCCATCGCCCTGTTTCTGAGGGCATTCCAGGGGGAAGCTCCTCCTCAGAACCAGTGGCAGGATGCAGTGATCACTTCATTTCAGGTAAAGGATGGTCATTGCATATATTTGTCCTCAATGTGTGCCATAGGTATGTTCCATATAGCCCTCTTTTTTTGTTGGGTCAGTTGTAGGGAATGTCATATCCCTTGAACCTGTGTCTGACCAACGAGATATTGACAAAGGTCAAATATTTGATGAAGACACTGTGTCTGATTATTCATCAGGAGGAGAGGTACATTTTCCAAATAATGTTTGATCAAACTCCACTGTGATCAGTTCCATGTGCCCCAATCACATTTGGAAACCCTGGGTAATGAGAATGTTAGGCTGATTGAGATTCTTTATGGAACTGTGGGTGTTTTACCTGTGTATTACCTACCTGCAATGGCATGAAACGCCTCTTTTATTGTCTGCACACGCAGGTGTCCAGGAAACACTATAAAAACCCGAAGGAAATATTTCAGAGCCAAACAGACTTTATGCATTGCCTGGCAAACTGCACTTTTAGATAGATTTTCCGCATCGCCTACAGTATATAAAAAAAGTGCCGCTTGCAAAAAACCTCAAAGCAGTGCATACTGTCTGTAAGGTTGTGAGAGCCCAACTTTGCCGAGTTTGACTTCGAATATAAGGTCCTAATAAATTTTTGAGGTTCAATATTCCCCCTCAGCTAAAGCGGTATCTTTCGAAAACAATTTCTTCCGGGAGCAATAAACGATCTTGGCGATCGCGCAAAACCCTCTCTATATGAAATTCTCTTCTTATAATTTGCGTACCGATATCAATTGATCGCTCATTCATGAACGGTGAAGTCATGACTAAATGAATTCCACGCACGGACACTGATTGAGTGTGTGAGCTAATCCTTGTTTACATCGAACAAACCTGAGGATTAGGATGTGTTGCTATGACAACACTTCCAGCAAGAGTTTTGAAAAACCAACAGATCCAGGATCAGGCCAAATCGTCAACAATCACATCCGGGTAAACGAGTAATCCACGTACGAAAAATACCCCCCTGGTGTTTAATAATCTAATCTATGGGGCACTGTGCGCCTCAGCAAATGAAAGCCTAAAAACATACTGAATATGTCTGTTTTTCATGCCAAGAAAAATGTTGAGCATTGATCTGTGTTTTGAGATTACACACCCTGTAAAATTAATGCATATTAATGTTTTTAAACAGAAAACCACCAATATTGTGAGATTCAATCATATTTAAAGAGGACCAGCTCTGCACTCTACGTCTGCCATTATCTTCTTCCACAACAACCTTTCTCCATTGGGGGCATAGTTTCCTCTCAAAACATAAAATTACACTAAACTGTTCATTCCATGTGCTTGGTGCAATGTTGATATGCTTCTGTTTTTAAGTAAGAACTCTTCCAAGGAAGGCTACTTCTATCACACAAACAAAAACAAAAACCTATCCTTACCTTGAGAAAACTGATACCTGGAATATGGGATAAAATTAATATTTGCAATCCCTTTTGTTGTCACAAACATGCAGTTGAAAAATGGAAGGTATGTTTTATTAAGTTTAAACTTTTACCACTTCAAAGAAGATGTATTCTGAAAGTTAGGATTTTATTTTCTGGGATGCTTCGTTTTTGTCACATACGAATGAAACATACAGAACAATTTGTAGTGAAATACGTAGTTGCTCTACTCCAATGACTGTGTTTTCAAGAATATAATAAGACAATAACAATAATACATAACATTGTGTGTGTATATATATATATATATACTAGCAAAACACCTGCGCTTCGCAGCGGAGAAGTAGTGTGTTAAAGAGGTTATGTAACCATATATATACATAAACATATATACATATATATACATATCTACATATACACATATCTACATATACATATATATACATATACACATCCACATATACATATATATATACATAAGCAAAATTAAAATATCTACATATATATACATATAAATATAGACATACATATATACATACATACATACATTCACATATATATATATATATATATATATATATATATATATATATATATATATATATATATATATATATATATATATATTATCCATATTACTAACCGAGAATGCTAAACCGGATGATGGACGCAGGCACATCCGGCAATGGGCCGTAGCTGCAAAAAGACGTACTGCGCAGGCGCAAAAAGAGTCCGCGAGGGTCGGCTGAGGAGCCGAGAAAGGCGGATAGAAGAGGGCGAGAGAGGCAGGAGGAGGGGCCGCGAGAGGCGGACAAGACCACAGAAAAAAGGAGTGAGCACAGGAAAAATTGAGAAATGAGGCGCAAAGAGCACCGAAAAAAGGAAACGGCACACAAAAAAGTATTCAAACGCAAGCAAAGCACGAAACACATTGCACACGAAACTAGACCCAAAAAAAAAAAAGAGGCTCGCGCACAACAGCAAGGCACCCCCCCCCCTACAGGCACCGGACGGGACACACACCAAGAGGGGGATTCAACAAGCCCATGGAACACAAAAAAAAGAACACAAAACCACTCCACAGACCCTACAAGCAAGGGACGGGACACACACAAAGAGGGGGATTCAACAAGACACAGGAACACAAAAATAAAGAAGACGCTCGCGCGACAACAATCCTCAACCCCCCCCCCCCCCCCACACACACACACACACACACACACATCCATAAGAAGTGACACCCAAAGCCACATATTCTAAAGTGAACATCAACACCTTCACACTAGACAGCATAGGTGTCAGCATTGGTGGATCTCCTTACAATAAGGCACTATTAACCGTTCAACTGCAGAAAAAGAAACATATTAACAGTGACTGCGATCCTTCTTATTACTTATCCATATTTCGCATGCTGAGAAAGAAACAAGTCATGAATACACGGTCACGGGAGAATGCTAAACCGGATGGACGGACATCCAGCCATGGGCCGTGGCCACAAAAGACGTACTGCGCAGGCGCCCCTCAACCCCCCCCCCCCCCCCCCCCAAGCAATGGAAACCGGCCGGATGGAATGCAACGTAAACGAATGAAGCCATTGCACACGAAACGGGACACACACAAAGAAGAGGATTGAGACCCACGACACCCAAAGCCCCCCTCCAGTAACTGAAATAAGAAATGAGGCCACGCGCCCCTAGAACCCCAAAAACAAAGGAGTCACACGCAGGCACACATAGCACACACAAAAAGGACGATTCAGCCCCACGACACACAAACACCCCTTCCACTAACAGAAATAAAAACTCAGGCAACAAGCCCCCAGCACACAAAAAAAAACAAGCCGCGACCGCCACACAAAGTACCATTGGACACGAAACGGGACAGACTACGGACATGGCACGCGAAACGTACACAAAAAGGACGATTCAGACCCACGACCACACTAACGATTGCGCCAGTTAGCTGACAACGCTTTCAATAATAAGTCCACTTTTCATGAAAGTTCATTGGGATTAATGAATGTCATTTGCAATCATTGTCATTCACTTCACTTCCCTGAAGAAACAAATGGCAATACAAGTAATGAATTTACACGTTGTTGTCAAAAAAGTCAAATTACACTGCCTCCTTTACATTCATATCCTACATATCTACAGAAGCTTCTAACTAACGAAGTACCTGAAAGTAAAAACTTTATGAACTGCATTACATCCTACAATAGTTCATTTGATTTTGCATCTACCGGAGTAAATATCAGGTCACCAAAAGGCAATGACCCATACTGCTTTCGCGTATGTGGACAAATATTACATCGCATTGGAACAGTGCACCCTGAAACAAATCAAGAACGCAAATATGCACAAATCACGTCGGCACCTACAAAGCGCTTCTGAAACCGCAGAAGACAAAATGTCTCGGCTCCAAAAACACATGTCACTCCTTATTCCAAATACCGGTCCCAATCACAGAAACATCGGTATCCACTATGACAATGCACAGTAACAATGCACGTAACATCCGTCTTACCACACTATTAATTATAGATGAATGTACAATGGCATCCACTCACTTACTCAGCACCATTGATAAACTTCTACAAACGTTGATGAATAATAATATTCCCTTTGCGGGAAAGGTACTTTTATTAGGAGTAGATTTTAGACAGTGCTTACCTATTGCTCCACATGCCATGCGCTCAGCTATTATTCAGTCCACCTTAAAATACGCGACGACGTCATACATACACAACAAGAGACCGAACTACAATACATATACAGGCGCGAGACCTGATTGGTGATAATACGAAGAAACGAACAGTCCACATATTAACAGTGAGTTCGATCCTACTTATTACTTATCCATATTCCTAACGATAAAGATCAAACAAGTCATCAATTCACGATCACGGATACAAAACTAGACGGCTCGAGTAACGGGACCACAAACACGAACCCGCATCAAAAAAAAAAATTCACCTCGGCGCGCTTCTAAAACCGTGGAACAAAAAATGTTATGCGAACAATTGCTTTCTAAAGATACACTTGGTACAAAACATGCGATTTCCAGATCCCGAATATAACAATTGGTTATTACAACTAGAACATTGTACACTCACCAATACAGATGGACTTCACCCAGATATTATTACAATTCCTCAACCCTTCATCTGTGACGACTTACTTACAGAGATATTTGGAACAGCGGTCTCATTAGACCAAATGCCCCTTTTAACACAACGAAGTATATTATGTCCAAAAAATATTACTGTTGATCACATTAATAACCAGGTCATTTCATTACTTCCTGGAGAGTCACACCTCTTTCTAAGCTCTGACAAAGTTGACTCTGATGACGACAATGACCATCTTCATTTCCCCTTAGCATATTTGAACACTATTAACCCAGCCGGATTACCACAACACAGTCTTAGCCTTAAAAACGGAACAATACTCATGCTATTAAGAAACCTTAACACTAAATAGGGTTTATGCAATGGTACACGTTTAGTCGTCTACACCATAACACACAATGTTATTCAAGCAGCAGTTCTTACAGGATCACATGCTAACAATACTGTTCTAATTCCTAGAATTGACCTTACAAGTTCTGACCTGGAATTACCTTTTACACTTAAACGGAAACAATTCCACCTTTAACCTGCCTTTGCCATGACCATCAACAAATCACAAGGACAAACCATGCACAAGGTTGGCATCTACCTATCTGAGCCCGTTTTTGTACATGGACAACTTTATGTGGCATTCTCACAACTTCGACATTCATCTGACGTTAAAGTTAAGGTCATAAATGCTCCATGCCAAGGAAAACTCATGCAAGGACAAGACACCATCTTTACTACTAATGTTGTTTACAAAGAAATTTTCCAATAAACCTTTACACTGTGCCAAACACTTTATTGTTTGCTTCCTATCTGCGTCATCTACACCTTCACACTATGCTATTTCTCATTCATACATCAGGTTGGCGAGCGAAGCGAGCAGGGGGCGGAGCCCCCTAGTATATATATATACTGTATATATACATATCTACTTATTGGCTCCTGTATTTAGGATATAGCGGGTTGGATAATGGATGGATGGACATTTGTATGCATAGCCCTATTTGCCCGTTTTCGTTTTTTTTCTTTCTTCAGTAATATTTCAGCAAACCCGGACCTTGTCAGTTCAAATCCTGGTACTGACACCACTGTGTGACTCTGAGGAAGTCACTTCACCTGCCTGTGCTGCAAAAAACAAAAGTAATGTAACAAATTGTACCTCAGATGTTGCAAGTTGTTGGAATAAAGGCATAAGTAAAATAGATAAATATGTATTATACAGGGCGGCACGGTGGCGCAGTGGGTAGCGCTGCTGCCTCGCAGTTGGGAGATCTGGGGAACTGGGTTCGATTCCCGGGTCCTCCCTGCGTGGAGTTTGCATGTTCTCCCCGTGTCTGCGTGGGTTTCCTCCGGGCGCTCCGGTTTCCTCCCACAGTCCAAAGACATGCAGGTTAGGTGGATTGGCGATTCTAAATTGGCCCTAGTGTGTGCTTGGTGTGTGGGTGTGTTTGTGTGTGTCCTGTGGTGGGTTGGCACCCTGCCCAGGATTGTTTCCTGCCTTGTGCCCTGTGTTGGCTGGGGTTGGCTCCAGCAGACCCCTGTGTTCGGATTCAGCGGGTTGGAAAATGGATGGATGGATGGATGTATTATACACATAGGAACTATTAATTTATTTTCAGTTAAGTATCTGCAGCAAACCTTTATAAATGAGGGTTTCTCCTTTTTAGATTGACGTTTTCTCTTGGAGAGCTTTTTTCATTTCATTGAAAATTAAAGCAGCTGCCAAAATATGTAGCTTTCTTATTAATTTTTCAACATTGTGTAAAATAAATTTATAAAGTAACATAAAAGGTTTAAATACTGGTTATCCTTTTACACTAAAATATTACTAAAGAGATACAAAAAAAGTAAAATGCATATGTTCTTTTTCTTTAAGGAGCTTAAATATTACGGAAGAAAGAAAAAAAAAAAACTAAAACAGCCAAATGGGGCTATGCATACAAACTTAAAAGGTTTAAATAAAACAGAAATATACACTTTTATTTTTACTTCCTTAACTTGTGGTGGGTGTATCCTGTAGCAAAGCCCTAACTTTTTTGTGAAAGCCCGTTTCAGTCAGTAAGTCTTAAAAACAGGTGTAAAGATATTGACAATAAGCTACGCAAACCCACCAAGACATGGAATCGTTTAAATCAAGTATCATTACATCTTCCTTTCTTAAAGAGAAGTAAGGCAGTACTTATAAGCTTACATATATATATATATATATATATAGTCATACATACATATATATATATATCTATATCTATATATATCTATATCTATATATGTATATCTATATATATATATATATATATATATATATCTATATATATCTATATATATATATATATATATATATATATATATATATATATCTATATATATATATATATATATATATATATATATATATATGTATATATATATATATATATATATATATATATATATATATATATATATATATATATATATATATCTACTGTATATCTAAATCCCCGCGAAGTACTGCTTTTAAATTTTTATTAAGAAAAAAAGCTTTTTAAATTGAGGGAAAATATGCCAATAACAATTTGTTAAGGATCTGTTTTTTTGTGAAGCAGCCTTAACACAGCTTTTCCGCTGTTTTATAAATGAACGCCATATAAGGAGCCTTTTTATTAAATCCAAGGGTTCTTCGTTTTTTTTTTTTGTTTGTTTATTACGATTGTTATAGTTCTGTTTGTATACGACGTTGTCAGTTCAGCACTCCGGTTGTAATATGACCAAGCCGTGCAAGCTTACTGTTAAGAATGCAACGTATAGTTGTACATGAGAAAAGCAATCTTGCCTCAAATCAATGGCAACCTTTTGTAGGTCTATGAACTTAATTTAAACTTTAGGTTTACACGGTGCTTTCTTTCCGAAGTACCTGCACTCATGAATATGTCTGTATGCGTCAGTCGCTCAAATCCCCACGCTTCGCACCGGCGAAGTACTGCTTTTAAATTTTTATTAAGAAGAAAAGAAAACCTTTTAAAATTGAGGGAAAATATACCAATAACAGTTTGTTAAGGATCTGTTTTTTTGTGAAGCTGCCTTCACTCGAGTGATCACTTTGAGCTGACTTGCTGGCTAACCATAAGTGTTACTTGGTAGGTAACCACCCATACAATCAGATTGTGAATCAGACTACGAATGCCGTGAATGTAATTACCCCGATCTACATGCTGTCAAATAAACGAACCACACGCCGTGGCGCAATTTTAGGGGCTTCGCCTCTTGCGTTGACGTCTGAGGTTCGATTCCCGTAAGGGAGTGAAGTGAGTGGGTGGTTACCTACCAGGTAACGCTTAGGGTTGCCCAACAAGTCAGGTAACATCAGCCACGGTGCCTTCAGTTGTGAGAAGCAGATCATAGAATGGATGAAAATAGTTTACTGTCAAATAATGCAAAGAGTACGCGACACGTCTTTCCCCCTTATTCTTGGCTCATCAGGCGTACACACTCACTGCACTCGCTTACGGTAATCGAACCTTGGACGTCAGCGCTAGAGGGGCTTTGCAGCGGTGAAGTATTGCTTTTAAATTTTTATTAAAAAGAAAAGAAAACCTTTTTAAATTAAGTCTTAAAAAGAGGTGTAAAGATATTGACAATAAGCTACGCAAACCCACCAAGACATGCAATCGTTTAAATCAAGGCGCGAGTTGAAAAACACCATCCCATAATATTAGTTAACGATTAACACATTTCTATATGTATTGTAAGCATACAATACAACTGATAATATGTTGCACTTATTTATCTGGTGTACCGACATTTTTGCGCGTTTAACGGCTGAAATCTAACGTGGTTTGTGCCCTTCAGAATGAAAAGAGTTTGCATTTACCTTTTTAATAAAAGGCGAGCTTTTAAGCCTGAGAAATCACCCCGTAAATGCACACATTTAATTGCACGTGTTAATATGTATGCTTACACAGTATTAAAAGACACTCAACAATTACACAGTATTAAATGACACTCAACAATTAACGTCATTTACCTTCGTTCCCGCGTTTGACTTGTGCTGTAAATCTCTTCCTCATTTTCAGTTCACTTGATTACGTAGGAGGCGTAATACGTGATGACGCGATACGTGACTCCGCCTCCTCCATTAGAGTATATGGACAAAAAACAGGTTCCAGAAATGACCATTACGCGTAGAATTTCGAAATGAAACCTACCTAACTTTTGTAAGTAAGCTGTAAGGAATGAGCCTGCCAAATTTCAGCCTTCTACCTACACAGGAAGTTGGAGAATTAGTGATGAGTGAGTCAGTCAGTCAGTCAGTGAGTCAGTGAGGGCTTTGCCTTTTATTAGTATATATATATATATATATATACTGTATATATATATATACATATAAATATATATATATATATATATATATATACATATATATATATATATATATATATATATATATATATATATATATATATATATATATATATATATATATATATATATATTAAAACTCATTAATAGAATTTTATGTACGATACATTACAACTTATTTTTGAATAGCCCAAAATCACACAAGGAGTGCTGCAATGGGCTTTAACAGGCCCTTTCTTTTGACAGACCCCCAGCATTGACTTTCTAAGAAGACAAGAAAAAACTCCCCCCATAAAAAACCTTGTAGGGAAAAAAATGGAAGAAATCTCGGGAAAGGCAATTCGAAGAGAGACCCCTTTCCAGGTAGGTTGCAATGGGTGTCAAAAAAAGGGGTAAATATAATACAATACACAGAACAGAACATAAGTAATCCAAGTCTAAGTATCTGATAAATATACTAACTAAATAAATAACTTTCAAACTTAATGTAAGAGACTTAATAATAGGGCATACTGTGGTTTTAGGCACTTTCCTTATTCAAGATGTTTATGGACTGTGGAAAAAAGACCCTTCTCAGTGTGAATTAGACTTTAGGCAGCAGTATTGCTTACCTGACTGCAGTACAGAGAAGAGGCCTTTGTTGGGATGGTTGGTATCATTGATAATTTTCTTTGTCCTGGTCTGTAATCAGTTGGTGTAGGTGTCCTCGAAGTTAGAAAGTGCACACTCAGTGATGCATTTAGCTGACTGGATCATTCTCTACAGAACCTTCCAGTCCTACTGAATGCTGTTCCTAAACCAGGCAGTACTACTTCCTGTTAGAATAATATCAAATGGGGATGTGTATGAGTTCTTTAGTAATTAGGAGGGCAACCTGAAATCCATGAGGTGGATGACACTGAAAACTGTTCAAGTCACAGACACCAGTTTTAACATTGCAAGTTTCAGACTGTAGTATGTAAAGTCCACTGGCAAAAGAAAACATTCAAATGTACATGTAACTTGTTCAGTGACAATTTTTTCAGTAAATGGTGTTACGACATAGTGTAGTACAGTAAAACGGAAAACATTTAAGGAATAAACTTACATAGCACTGTGGAATAAAAGAGTTACTTCAAAAGCGTAGCACCATATTGACAATAAAATTAGGTAGTATGGGAAGTAGAAAGTGTGAGGAAAAAGTAAAGGGACAGCACTGTATTATGTAATCATTTCACCTCATCGAACATTCTGTAACTCATATCTCTATAGCCACGGATGGCCACGTCACACCTGATGTTTTCTCTTGAAGTACAACATGTGAAGAATCTTGTTGTATGGTGCAACCATCCCCTACAAACGTCTGCTGTGATGTCCTCACAAGCAGAAACCATTGCACATAGCAAGGAAAGTATGTCATGAAATTGATGATAATACACTTTCCATGGCAATGCTGAAAAAAGTTACTCAATACTTTCCAAAAACTTAGAACAGAGTGGCAGAAACTCCATCTGCATTCATTGGTACACACCAAATATCGAATGGTATCTGTTTGGTGAAGGTTGACATTGTTCCAAACAATGAAATAGTTTGCTAGTCATATTTTACCAAGCCACCTCATTCTCAGGAGCAACATCTTTGTAGAGGCTGTCCACCAATGTCAGTTACTGTTGCATGTTATAAAGCCCAAAAAGGTGATCACACCATTCTCTAATATCACACCCCACAACTTGTGATATTAGCCTCACACTGGCCTGGTTAATCAAATTAAATTGTTTTAACTTCAGTGAAGATTTACAGGCTATACTGAAAGACATTACACTTTACAATATAGTACTCTGTGGTGCACACTGATAATATATATACTGGAACAATAGCTTCTTCACAAGGTACCTCACAGATTTGTGTTTTTATCAAACAACACCTCTTCAACACTTGATGTATAGAGCAAATGCTTTGGAAAATATCATTATCTTTGATATTTGCTCTCTGAAATTCTTTATGTCTTGCCAAATTATTTGTAGTCACCGTGTTGCAGGGCACTTCATTCTGCTGAGATATGAAGAATGCTCTTCTACCACCAACAGTAGGTATTGCTCAGTCCTATTCAACATAATACATGGGTTTCTTATGGATTTTAAACATATTGACTTATTGTAACAGCATTAACAGTGCGGTCTATGAATATGCCCAGCAGGCTTCAGAAGAAACGTCAAATGAAAACCAGAGAGAAGGTGTGGGGAGTGAAGGGCATCAAAATGGACAGAATCATCTTCAGGATTGTAGCCATTGCAGTGCACTAAATTTTACACCAGTTTCATTGATTTCTGGGAATGTACTATATTTTTTACATCATATTCCTCTTACCCATTAACTAACACGGTCAGTGGGGGAGAAGAAGAGACGTAGTATGAGCTAACACATATGGGATGTAAACGAGATGCATGATAGGCAGAATGTATCTTAAAATGGAATGGCAAAGAGAAACTGTAAGAAACAGGTCCAACATGTTTTCTGGTGAGATAGGGACCAATATATAGTGTGTGGTGCCAATTTACAGTACAAGATGACACCTTCAAATTAATGTCTCTAGTAACCAACTATACATTCTAACCGACCTTTAAAACTAATTGAAATTGTACATTTTCTAATGGCACAAGTTTAGCTAGGAGTCCCAAACTTATGAGGTCAATATCCATATAAACATTTGAAGAATGACATTTTTAAGCAGAGTTTACCAGTACATTTCTGAAAAGTAACAGTATAATTTCTTCAAAGTTATCATAACATGAATTCACAGTACATCATAAGTACTTTTTAAAATCATGATTTACATATTCAATATGTCCATTAGCCTCTGGATGATAACTGAATGTATGGTTAATCAAACAACCAAATTGTTCACAAAAATATTTCCTAAATCTGAATGCAAATTGTGGCCCCAATCAGAAATAACAGAGGACGGAAACCTATACAGTGATCCCTCGCTATATCACGCTTCGCCTTTCGCGGCTTCACTCTATCGTGGATTTTATATGTAAGCATATTTAAATATATATCGCGGATTTTTTGCTGGTTCGCAGATTTCTGAGGACAATGGGTCTTTTAATTTCTGGTACATGCTTCCTCAGTTGGTTTGCCCAGTTGATTTCATACAAGGGACGCTATTGGCAGATGGCTGAGAAGCTACCCAACTTACTTTTCTCTCTCTCTCTCTTGCGCTGACTTTCTCTGATCCTGACGTAGGGGGTGTGAGCAGGGGGGCTGTTCGTACACCTAGACGATACGGACGCTCGTCTAAAAATGCTGAAAGATTATCTTCACATTGCTATCTTCTGTGCAGCTGCTTCCTGAAGCGACATGCTGCACGGTGTTTCGCATACTTAAAAGCTCGAAGGGCACGTATTGATTTTTGACTGTTTGTTTTTCTCTGCCTCTCTCTCTCTCTCTCTCTCTCTCTCTCCCTGTTCCTGACGGAGGGGGTGTGAGCTGCCGCCTTCAACAGCTTTGTACCGGCGGTGCTTCGCATACTTAAAAGCCAAACAGCCCTATTGATTTGTTTGCTTTCCTCTGTGTTTCTGACAGTCTGTGCTCCTGACACGCACTCCTTTGAAGAGGAAGATATGTTTGCATTCTTTTAATTGTGAGACAGAACTGTCATCTCTGTCTTGTCATGGAGCACAGTTTAAACTTTTGAAAAAGAGACAAATGTTTGTTTGCAGTGTTTGAATAACGTTCCTGTCTCTCTACAACCTCCTGTGTTTCTGCGCAAATCTGTGACCCAAGCATGACAATATAAAAATAACCATATAAACATATGGTTTCTACTTCGCGGATTTTCTTATTTCGCAGGTGGCTCTGGAACGCAACCCCCACGATGGAGGAGGGATTACTGTATACACTTGCTCTCTTTTTCAAAAAAGCCACCTCTAATAAAGTGTCGCATTAGTTGCACTGCTGTTTTGCATTAAGTAGTCCCAGGTTCAAGGCCAGGTCCTCCCTTTATGGAGCTTGAAGGTCTGCGTGGCTTTCATCCCACTGCCCAATGACAGGCATGTCAGGTGATTGAATGATTCTAAATTGCCCCATGTGGGTGTGAGTGAATGTTCACTCTGCAATTGACTGGTGCCCTCTTTTTCCTGCCTTGTGCCCTATGCTAGCTGGCATAGGCTCAGCCAAAGGCTACCCTGGTCTGGATTAAGTGAGTTAGAAAATAAACATAACCTCTACTAATAGTTTAGCTGAATGAAGATCTTTAAAGGAACAAAATGCACATATTTAGAAAAGCTAACTGCTACTGTCATTAAAGCAGCAAAACCTGTAGAACATGGTTAATCAGTTATGATGTCTATGGAAATGAATGCTGTTGCACAGTGGTGATGGCTGTTGTAATCCAACAGGTAACTGTGAAGAAGCCCTTTGCTTGGCAGCAAATTTCAGAAGCTCCTTTGTTATGACTAATCCTGGAATATGTTTTTTTTCCCACCATAATACTTTATTAATACATTCAAGGTGTTTGTTGATAAACTCCTAAAATGTGTTGCCTCAGCTCAGGAGACACATAAAGTCTGTCATCAGACGCAGCAGTAGTCTAGGTCATTTTATTTTGTACTGTCTCTTTTTATTCTGTAGGTCCATCATCAGCATCAGCCCTTCCTATTAACAGGTCTATAGTCAGTCAGTCATTTTCCAACCCGCTACATCCTAACTCAGTGTCACAGGGGTCTGCTGGAGCCAATCCCAGCCAATACAAGGCACAAGGCAGGAACAAATCCCGGGCAGGGCGCCAGCCCACCTCAGGGCACACGGTGGACGGTATAAATCGCAAAGGCTAGTTTTACAGCAAACAATTTACACTTAGGATATTAGAACATTAGAACAATCTACACACGAACAGGCCATTCAGCCCAACGTAGCTCGCCAGTTCTATCTACGTATTTCTTCCAAAAAATATTAAGTCAAGTTTTGAAAGTACCTAAAGTCTTATTGTCTATCACACTACTTGGTAGCTTATTCCAAGTGTCAATCGTTCTTTGTGTAAAGAAAAACTTCGTAATGTTTGTGCGAAATTTACCCTTAACAAGTTCCAACTGTGTCCCCGTGTTCTTGATGAACTCATTTTAAAATAACAGTCTCGATCCACTGTACTAATGACCTTCATAATTTTAAATACTTCAATCATGTCACCTCTTAATCTTCTTTTGCTTAAAATGAAAAGGCATTCAACCCCTGAAGCCCTGGAATCAGCCTAGTTGCTCTTCTCTGGACATTTTCTAGTGCTGCTATGTCCTTTTTGTAGCCTGGAGACCAAAACTGCACCCAGTACCCCAGATGAGGCGTCACCATTGCATTATAAAGGTTGGGCATAACCTCCTTGGATGTGTACTCCACACATCGTGCTATATAACCTAACATTCTGTTTGACTTCTTAATGGCTTCTGAACACTGTCGGGAAGTCGATAGCTTAGAGTCCACTATGACTCCTAAATCCTTCTCATAAGGTGTACTCTCGATTTTCCTACCGCCCATTATGTACTCAAATCTAACATTTTTACTTCCTATGTGTAATACTTTACATTTTACTGACATTAAATTTCATCTGCCACAAATCTGCCCAAGCCAACAAATTCCAAATTATCTGCTAATCCATCTATCTTGGTATCATCTGCAAACTTAACCAGCTTGTTACTTATATTCCTATCTAAATAATTTATATATTTTAAAGATTGCAGTGGCCCTAGCACTGATCCCTGTGGAACACCACTCTTAACATTGGCCAATTCTATTAAGGTTCCTCGCACCATCACCCTCTGCTTCCTGTGTCTGAACCAATTCTGCACCCATCTAAAATATCACCTTGAACTCCCACTTCTTTTAGTTTGATGATCCAACCTCTCATGTGGCATGTAATCAAATGCTTTCTGAAAGTCAAGATAAACAATATCATATACTCCACTTTGATCATATCCTTTTGTTGCCTCCTCATAGTTCCAGCATGTTAGTAAAACACAACCTCCCTCTTCTGAACCCATACTGACTGTTCAGAATATCTCCTGTCCTTGCCAGGTGTTGCTCAATGTTATCCTTAATAATTCCTTCCATTCATTTTCCTGTGATGCATGTCAAGCTTACTAGCTTATAGTTGCTTGGATCTGCCCTGTCACCCTTTTTATATAATCGGATGATATTTGCCATTTTCCAGTCCTTCAGAATCTCTCCAGTCCACAGTGACTTCCTAAAAATATATGTCAAGGTTTTAGATAGATAGATAGATAGATAGATAGATAGATAGATAGATAGATAGATAGATAGATAGATAGATAGATAGATAGATAGATAGATAGATAGATAGATAGATAGATAGATAGATAGATAGATAGATAGATAGATACTTTATTAATCCCAATGGGAAATTCACATTCTTCAGCAGCAGCATACTGATACAATAAATAATATTAAATTAAAGAATGATAATAATGCAGGTGAAAAACAGACAATAACTATGTATAATGTTAAATGTTAACGTTTACCCCCCCGGATGGAATTAAAGAGTCGCATAGTTTGGGGGAGGAACGATCTCCTCAATCTGTCAGTGGAGCAGGACATTGACAGCAGTCTGTCGCTGAAGCTGCTCTTCTGTCTGGAGATGATACTATTAAGTGGATGCAGTGGATTCTCCATAATTGATAGGAGCCTGCTGAGTGCCCTTCGCTCTGCCACAGATGTTAAACTGTCCAGCTCCATGCCAACAATAGAGCTTGCCTTCCTCACCAGTTTGTCCAGACGTGAGGCGTCTTTCCTCTTAATGCTGCCTCCCCAGCACACCACTGCGTAGAAGAGGGCGCTCGCCACAACTGTCTGATAGAACATCTGCAGCATTATTGAAGATGTTGAAAGACGCCAGCCTTCTAAGGTAGTATAACCGGCTCTGTCCTTTCTTGCACAGCGCATCAGTATTGGCAGTCCAGTCTAATTTATCATCCAGCTGATATATATGTATTTATATATGTATTCACTAGCCTCCTTAAGAACCCGAGGGTAAATATCATCTGGTCCTGGTGATTTGTTTAATTTTAGCCTATTTAATCTGAGCAGCACTTCTCCCTCTACAATTTCTAAATCCCTCAGTACCTCCTTAGAAGTCCTGTTTACCTCTGGGAAGTTATCCACTTGCTCACTTGTGAAGACCTCAGAAAAATGTAAGTTTAGGACATTCACTGTTTCGTTGTCTGTATCTTTTAATTTCCCTTTACTATTTCTGATGCACTTGACCTCATCCTTGACTGTTCTTTTACTACTAAAATACTGAAGGAATTTCTTAGGGTCTTCTTTTGCCTTATCTCCTATAATCCTCTCCAACTGTCTTTTAGCCACCCTGATTTCCTTAATGGTTGCTCTCATGTTCTCATATGCAATACGATTCACTTTGGAATGAACTAGCCTTATATGTCTTATAAAGTTGTTTTTCCTTTTTGCTTACTAAATACATCTTTGAATTTAGCATATTCATTAGGAAGAACAGAAATGGCACTACACATAATTGGTTGAGGAATTTTGTTGAGGTAATTCTTAAAACAAAATAAACTCCAAACAAATCCAAAAATGGGTTTTGGTATCAACAAACTTGAATGATAAAGTATACAAAAGGCTGATCTATTATCTCTTTGTGTAATGAACATCTGGATTGCAACCGCCAAACCTGCCCCTACCAACCACTGGCCTGACATAACCATGGGTGGACAAAATAGTGGCACCCACAAAAAATAAAATGGCATAAGAAATTATTCAAAATAAATATTAATAATTTGATTCAAACAATATTTAACAATTCTAACACCAGAATCGGATTGTTGGACAGTGAAAACTCCTAAACAAATCCAAAAATAATTCAAGAGCACGAAGAAAAATGAGTAAATAATTAATAAACATTTCCATGTGCAACTATCATTAAAGCTATCAACAAATCTATTAGGTTCTTTTGTAAGTGAAGTTGGATAGGAAGAAATGTCAAAACCAACTATGTATATGTTTGTATGTTCCATAACGTCTTACCTGTCTTACCGTCTCTGCTACACCCAGTGTTTTTCGCCCCAAGGACCTCTTCAAATCTAAACTTAAAACTCATTTGTTTAAGACTGCTTTTTCTCTTTAATTACAATTGCTCTGTCTAATTTTTGTATTTTAGTTTTGTTTATAATCTGTGTTTTATCTATTGTTCGGTGTCCTTGAGTGTTTAGAAAAGCACCTACGAATAAATAAACTGCATTATTATTATTATTATTATTATTATTATTATTATTATTATATACTACATGCTGACTGTAGCTGTGTTTGCCATTAAACCTTTATTTCAAGTTACATTGTGCCCTTAAGAGACTGTAGTTCCACTAGGGATGAACAGCCTTACCTCCTGGCCCACTAGAAGTAGTTAGACAAGAGACAGGCTTTAAGCTTTCACTCAGAAACTATATTTATTTACATTAAAGCCAATAACAGAAAGTACAAAGTGATACATAGAATGAGCACCTAAAATAGGACCTCCTGGCTCACATACTGTGGCAGCAGATTCATATTACTGCTAGAGGGGTGTGCTGACAGTTTACAGTTTCTCAAAACACACTGAAAATAGGGACAGAAAATAAAAATAAAAAAAAATGCTACAGGTTCATCATTATCACTCACTTCACTACCAACTCAAGGTTAGACCCATGGGAACTGAAGCACATAAATAGTTTTACTATATGCAACACTCCAAAATCCAGCTTCATGTCTCAACTCTCTCAGCATACACTGCACTCCTGTTAAGCTTGAAAAAACTCAAGCTGAAAGCCTATCACCTGACATCTGTCTGGCAAAAAAATTAAAGCTTATGTATACAACTATATCCCTATTGTTCCTGCTGAATGGTGAATATAGATAGATAGATAGATAGATAGATAGATAGATAGATAGATAGATAGATAGATAGATAGATAGATAGATAGATAGATAGATAGATAGATAGATAGAGTGGACCAGACAATATTAGGCAGGACTCTCTACCTGACAACTGCCGTTGTAAGCACATGGTTGATTATATGGTCCACAATTACAGCATTTACTTCATCGGGGGCAGCTCAATGTCTTTGTTCTCATCTACCTCTTCCTCTGTTCTGTTGTCTTATCCTCACCATACCACCAAGCATTCTTACTCCTCTTCATCTTCCTCTTGCATCGGCAAACATTTGGTCATTTTCAATATTTACCTGCACAGGTTCCGAAATATTCAGCAATTGTATGAATTCTGTTGCATCCATTTCATAAATGTTTGATAAATCATCCATCCATCCATTTTCCAACCCGCTGAATCCGAACACAGGGTCACGGGGGTCTGCTGGAGCTAATCACAGCCAACACAGGGCACAAGGCAGGAACCAATCCCAGGCAGGGTGCCAACCCACCGCAGGACACACACAAACACACCCACACACCAAGCACACACTAGGGCCAATTTAGAATCACCAATCCACCTAACCTGCATGTCTTTGGACTGTGGGAGGAAACCGGAGCGCCCGGAGAAAACCCACACAGACATGGGGAGAACATGCAAACTCCACGCAGGGAGGACCCGGGAAGTGAACCCAGGTCCCCAGATCTCCCAACTGCGAGGCAGCAGCGCTACCCACTGCGCCACCGTGCCGCCCGTTTGATAAATCATTGCTCATAAATTTGAATGTATGTGTCATTGGTTAATGAAAGATATTTGAAACTACCCTTCATTAGTGAAATTCAACATTTACCTGACAAGCATTTTACCACTTTATGAGGCATTACAATAATACCACATTACTGCAATTTGTATAATATGTCCTTGACTGATTATGACTGGTTTTACATGGCTTAGAATGTTATTAAATACATACGTGGCCTTGAGTGTGAAATTATTCACTTATAAAGCTACATAATCTATTTTGATCAACAAAACATAAGCAACTGATAAATGGGCAGATGAGCACAATTGCACTTGGTCATTTGCTTACTTATACTAAAACATTTGCAATTACTTGAGAAACTTTCTGTTGTGAACAAGTGACCTAAACATGTGAAAGTTCTACACATCATTTCAGAAATATTTATTGTTATTCAAAAATTCTGCCAGAGTAAATGAGACAAATTGTAGTAGTAGTAATAGTAGCAGTAGTATTCATTAAAATTAATGGTTCTTGGGCATTTTCTCATGAATACTTTCCATGTACCTTCTAGCATTAGCATATTCTTTTAATGCTTGACTTTCCTCTGTCTGAGGCTACAGTTTCCTCCAAATGTACAAACAAGTGTTTCTGAGATTGATTGACATTGGCAGGATTTAAGAAGTGTGGTGGGGA
The DNA here is from genome assembly GCF_900747795.2 of Erpetoichthys calabaricus. Lineage (NCBI taxonomy): Eukaryota > Metazoa > Chordata > Cladistia > Polypteriformes > Polypteridae > Erpetoichthys > Erpetoichthys calabaricus. The sequence goes on from NC_041404.2 coordinate 104,078,168, forward strand.
TGGGGTCCAATATACAGGTAGTGGGCCTCATATTACAAAGCGGGTTATTATATACACATGCAGATGTAACTGGTGAAACTGGTCTTAACAATTTTCAGCCTATTTCTCACTTACCATTTCTGTCAAAAGTCCTTAAGCATGTTGTAGCCTCCCAACTCACCAATTATAATAATTTGATGGAACCCTTTCATTCTGGCTTGAGGGCACAGCCCAACTGTGAAACTGCTCTGTTTCGGGTAATTAAGGATTTGCTTATGGCAGCAGACTCTGGACAAACCAGCCTCTGTTAATTTTGTTAGAACTTAGTGCAGAATTTGACACTGTCGGACATGACATTCTACTGTCCAGACTTAAGAACATGCTGGGTATCTCTGGCACTGCCCTCCAGTGGTTTAAGTCCATGTCTGACTGACAGTCAAGAGTTTCTTAGTCTTGGCAATAGCAGATCCAACTTAGTGCTGGTCACACAAGGGATTCCTCATGGCTTTGTCCTCGGCCCTCTGCTCTTCTGTATCTGCTTCCCCTTGGCAATATCATTCGTAGCTATGGACTGAGTTATCATTTTTATACAGATGATACTCAACTCTATTTTAGGGCTTTCTTAGCTTACAACTTCCTACAGTAAAATAGATGGAGCATAATTCTTTAAAAATAATTTGCAACAAAACTGAACTCCTGCAAATTGGCACTAAAGCACAACTTAAGAAAAGGATGGTGATCTCATTAGACCTTCTGATGCAAGGAATCTTAGTGTTATCTTTGATTCCTCCTTTTCTTATTCTGCCCACATAAACAAAATAAGAAACTTTCTTACTTTCACCTCCATAACATATCCCATGTCTACTCATTCCTATCCTTTTCTATTGCTGAGAAACTTGTCCCTGCTTTTATCACATCCTGTATTGAGTATTGTAACTCTCTACTGGCAGGTGGTGCCTCTAATCTTATATCACAACTCCAGTTGATTCAAAACTCTGCTGCAGGAGTCCTAACGTGGGCCCGCATCAGCGAGCACATAACACCCATCCTGCTTCACCTCCACTGGCTCCCTGTGTCTTACAGAATTGAATATAAAATTCTGTTATTGACCTTGCACCAGACTACATTAGTGATCTTCTCCATCACTATGCTCCTGTTCAACCACTAAGATCCTCTGATTTGAGCAATAATAATAATTCATTACATTTATATAGCGCTTTTCTCAGTACTCAAATTACTATCCACACAGGGAGGAACCGAACCCACAATCTTCTTACTGCAAAGCAGCAGCACTACCACTGCGCCACCATAGCAGCCAAACTTTGGAATGACCTCCCAAAATTAATTACATTAGCTGATACCATTCATTCTTCTAAAAAACAACTTAAAACTCACCTGTTCAGGAAGACTTTTAACTCAACCTGACATTCTGCCTCCTCTTTCAGTCTTCCTCTCTGTCCAGATGTGCAGTATAATTTGTATGTATGTTATATCACAAATGATATGATTTGCTAGGCTTTCTTTTAGTCTCAAATTTAGTATTTTACTCTGGTTTATTGTCTTTTATTCCATTAATGCCTTTGTACAGCATATCATGAATCTCTCTGTTTTAATGTTCTATTCAGGAAACATCTACAGAGCAGTATACACTGAAAAATGTTTTTTCACAATTTTTTACTTTTTATTCTCTTTTTTCTTTTCTTTATTGAAGGTCACTTTTTCACTTTGATTTTTTTATCAATGAGGCAATAACCGTGACAGAGGGAGCAACAGAACAAGACAGGATAAAAAGAAAAGGATTTTTTGGCATAAGCAGAGAGTGGTGGGTTGGAGGGAGTAAATAAATGCAAGAAAAAATCAAGAAGCCAAGGAGCCTAGTGGAGGAAAAGTGAATGAAACACAGTTCTGTGATGCACTCTCAAACATTGTGTCTGTATTGAGCCCGGGTTAAGAAAGTATAAATTGAGTTTACTGGAGTGTGATTTGGTACACCAACCAAAAAAAAAGTCATGATCCCAGCAATCATTGCAAATCTGAAGGTCGAATGCTATGCTGTAGCCACCATGTCTGCTTTATACGAGTATCTCAAGGATATGGTGCAGTCCCTCTTTGGAAATTGATTTGGTCATCATTCAAAAGCTACTACATCATCAATGGCAGCACATTCTTACCTAAACCTGTTCAACTGTGCATGATGCCTACTGAAGTGGATGAGCTGCTGGCTTAAAGTATTGATGCATCTCTAGGAAGCAGTCTTGCCAGGCTTAATGAATATTTCAATTGTTTCCTGGTTTGTAGCCACCTGAATCCAGTGAATGTGTCCAGTTGTATTCTTTGTACTTGTATGGGTACTCCTGTCTTGATGGAGGCACTCTTATGTGTCTAGGTGCTCTTTTTGTGTGATCCTGTCTGTCTATAACTTTCAGTGTGGGAAAATGCTCTGACCTGATTATCTTCATTCCCTAAAGACCTGTACCCATCATACTTGGCTTGCAGTGTAATTCCAGCACAATCATTATATTTCTACAGGTAACAATTTGCTATAGTCAGGTCCTAGGGCAACTAATGTGTTACTCAAAGAGAAAGCACATCTTCATTCTATGTAAAAACTATATAATTAAACCATGATTTGTTATCTTGTAAAATTAAAATAAGGGAGTGTATTGGGATCACCATTTAAGTGATTGTTGTATGTTTTTTTGTTGTGTTTTGTTTGTTTTAACTCATTTGATCTGTTTTGAGAACTTTGCACTTTTCTTTATACTACAGGTATTGTTTAAAAAAAACAAAAGAGGTGTTTCGGTCATTGTCACTTGTTTCTGATGAATTCTCTTTTTACCTTTCTATCCATTCATTGTTGTTAGATTTTAGCTGCTATGTGACTAACAAGCTGAATTCTGTAGGAATTCATTGGTGAAAATATTGTATTTTGCTCACTTGATGTTTTTACTGTTTTCAAAATCATTTTCAGATCAATTAATTAATGATTTTTTTTCTTTATACAGTGCTTTTATTGTAAGTGATATCACTGAACAGAAAACAATTAAGAGCAAATATTTTTAGTAATTTTTTTTTGGTTTGTCTCTGGTGTATTTTAAGGCAAAACAGACATAAATATAATATGATATTTTTATTGTTTTCACCAAGATGATTAAATAGAAAAAAAAATAGTATAGATTATCTCATATTAAAATAGTGTACCCAACACTAATCTGCTGTTCGGATGTCCATCTTATAAAAATGGGGCAACTTTCCCTGGAACAGTCATGAGGAAACCATAGTCATGCTCATCCTGGATAAACTTACTGAATTCATTACTGAAGTATGAAACAAATTGGCAAACAGATTTAACAAGTGGTAGAAAATCCAGTGCTGTTGATCACCGATAGGTGACTCAATTCCCTTTTGCAGATTGACTTTAAAAGAAGTTATGCTCTTTACTGGCTTGGTTATTCACTTGTTACACAGAATCTGAAAATTATTTGGACTTGAAAGCTTGTGAACCCTTTAGAATTTTCTATATTTCTGCATAAATATGACCTAAAACATCATCAGATTGTCACTCAAGTCCTAAAAGTAGATAAAGAGAAACCAGTTAAACAAATGAGACAAAAATATTATACTTGGTCATTTATTTATTGAGGAAAATGATCGAATATTACATATTTGTGAGTGGCAAAAGTATGTGAACGTCTAGGATTAGCAGTTAGTTTGAAGGTGAAATTAGAGTCAGGTGTTTTCAGTCAATGGGATCACAATCAGGTGTGAATGGGAACCCTGTGTTATTTAAAGAACAGGGATATATCAAAGTCTGCTCTTCACAACACATGTTTCTGGAAGTGTATCACGGCATGAACAAAGGAGATTTCTGAGGACCTCAGAAAAAGAGTTGTTGATGCTCATCAGGCTGGAAAAGGTTACAAACCCATCTCTAAAGAGTTTGTACTCCATCAATCCAGTCAGACAGATTGTGTACAAATGGAAATTCAAGGCCATTGTTACCCTCCCCAAGAGTGGTCGACCAACAAAGATCACTCCAAGAGCAAGACGTGTAATAGTCGGCGAGGTCACAAAGGACCCCAGGGTAACTTCTAAGCAACTGAAGGCCTCTTTCACATTGGCTAATGTTCATGTTCATGAGTCCACCATCTGGAGAACACTGAACAACAATGGTGTGCATGGCAGGGTTGCAAGGAGAAAGTCACTGCTCTCCAATAAAAACATTGCTGCTCATCAGTAGTTTGCTAAAAATCTAGTGGACAAACCAGAAGGCTATTGGAAAAATGTCTGTGGACGGATGAGACCAAAATAGAACATTTTGGTTTAAATGAAAAGCATTATGTTTGGAGAAAGGAAAACACTGTATTCCAGCATAAGAACCTTATCCCATCTGTGAAACATGGTGGTGGTAGTATAACATGGTTTGGGCCTGTTTTGCTGCATCTGGGCCAGGACGGCTTGCCTTCATTGATGGAACAATGAATTCTGAATTCATCCATCCATCCATTTTCCAACCCGCTATATTCCTAACTACAGGGTCACGGGGGTCTGCTGGAGCCAATCCCAGCCAACACAGGGCACAAGGCAGGAACCAATCCCGGGCAGGGTGCCAACCCACCGCAGGAATTCTGAATTATATCAGAGAATTCTAAAGGAAAATGTCAGGACATCTGTCTATAAACTGAATCTCAAGAGAAGGTGGGTCATGCAGCAAGACAACGACCCTAAGCACACAAGTCGTTCTACCAAAGAATGGTTAAAGATGAATAAAGTTAATATTTTGGAATGGCCAAGTCAAAGTCCTGACCTTAATCCAATCGAAATGTTGTGGAAGGACCTGATGTGAGCAGTTAATGTGAGAAAACCCATTAACATCCCAGAGTTGAAGCTGTTCTGTATGGAGGAATGGGCTAAAATTCCTCCAAGCCGGCGTGCAGGACTGATCAATAGTTACCGGAAACATTTAGTTGCAGTTATTGCTGCAAAGGGGGGTCACACCAGATACTGAAAGCAAAGGTTCAAATACTTTTGCCACTCACAAATATGTAATATTCGATCATTTTCCTTAATAAATAAATGGCCAAGTATAATATTTTTGTGTCATTTGTTTAACTGGTTTCTCTTTATCCACTTTTAGGACTTGAGTGAAAATCTGATGATGTTTTGTAGAAATGTAGAAAAAGATATTACAAAGAAGTGAACTTTTTCCCAATGGCATTCTATAACCTTACACTATATGTACTTACACAACTGGAAAAGATTTCAGTCATTGTGTTAGCTGGGATCATTTACCAGGTAAAGATGAAACAGTTCAGCTTGTGAAATGAGAATGGAGAATGTTCTCTAAATTACTCTTTGTTCTTGTCTTCCATGACCCTAGAACATGTCTCTCAAACTGAATTCCAGATCTTGTTCTTCAGCACAGTTCCGATTGACAATTTGTACTTCATCTACAGGTTTCATTTCATTGTTTATTATTGGATCTGACTTTAATTCCACAAATCCAATGGATTTCATTCTTCATTTTTCAACTGAACATTGGTACACCCAAACCCATGTCTTGGTCATATTTACCAACTTGATTAAGCACAAAGAATAGACAGCGGGGTGGAATGAACACAGCATAGCAGCTCAGGGTTTATCTTATAATCCAAGAATGTTTTCATAGGAGGGAACCTCTGGGTGATTATGACAATAACCAGCTGGTTTAAAGAGCCATTACCTCATTAATCAGTACTTACAAAGCCAACAAACAAAAAGGAGCCTGTACTCATGCCAGAAATGTAAATTAAATCCTTGGCTTCAAGTCATGTACAATGTGAAACAGGAAAAGGAGTGGGAAGAAGTGAATACACTCCTTCAGTACTAGGAGACCTTCTGAATCAGAGAGAATACATTCTAAATATGACACACTGCAATTTGTCACCAGTGACACCAGGAGTCAATGGAAATGCTTACTGCATAACAGATTCTAATGAGGGTTATACCAGCTTCTCCTCTTCCTTGTGGATGGGATGAACAAAATCGTCCAGTTTCAGCCAGCCATATGGGACCACATGTGTGCGTGCGTGTATGTGTGTGTGTGTAATTTTTAATATACTTTCCAGAAGTATATTAAAGAACTTCATCCTAAGCTGGGGGGAGAAATTCGCAAGGGGCTTGGGAGGTAGCTTAATGCATATGCATGTGTTTTAATTAAAGAAAAAACTTTAATAGGGCTGGTAAAGAGACATTTTCCAAATGTCACCATTTTTATTTTTATTAATGTTTTTTTTTTGTTTTGATTCTGCTACTTATTGATTAACCAGTTGTCTAGCAATCTGAACTATTGTGTTATGAACTAAAGAAACAAGAAAAGAAAAAAGGCAAAAGAAACAGGTAAACAAATTACAAATAAAATACACATCTTAATTATTCTGGCTGCATGTGTCTTGTGTGTATCTTGAGAGCAGGAAGTCCTTTGAAAAGAAAATTTCCTTTGTGTGCAGTATGTGTGAGAAGATGGGGAAGCTGTGCTCCAGTGTGAGTGATTAGCACATTGGATAATCTGTGTCAAATTAATACAAATGTGTATTAAAATTGTGGAGTAACTCCCAAGACGTCTGACAGGGATGGGAAACTGGGACCAGTTCAATGGCATACAGTATCCATTCTAACATTTGTGCATTTGTGGTTGGCAGAGAAGGTGTGCTTTTTAACAAGCAAAGGTATAAAGCATTGTGAATCTGTGCTTGTTTGTGAAGCTAATTATATTTTCCAGCATTTTTTGCCAAAAAAGTGCTGTGTACTTTTTTATTCTTGTTTCTAGTATTGGTGCTCACATGAATTACCTGTAAAGTGCAGTCTGACTATACATGTTTCATTTAGTGAACAGAAGCCATATCCATTGAGTTCTTACTGTGTATGTCATTTTGTTTAATCACATTCCATTATAGTAGCAATTATGCTCCCTTCCCATCAACTGCCTTTACTCCATTTCTTCACTTTTCCCAAATAAGATCTGATGCATCACAAAACTTCTTTCAGAATATCATCACTCATTGTACTGCTAGTTTTAAAGCACAGTAACACATGTAGAACATCATATACAGAGTACTTTCAGATTACTGTAAATCTGCAATATGTCTCTCAGAAATCCCTAAACAAATTCAGGCCAGTCAAGAACCTTGAAACAAAACAGCAACAAAAACATATTTGATACACAGTATCACAGAATTAGAACAAAGTTGTCAAACTCAGATAAGCTGCAAGAGGAGAAGAGGAAACTGGACAATTTTCAGCTTTAGGTCTGCAACTTTTTTCCACTAGGAGAGCATAGAAACAGAAGGGGAACCAGCTGAGGCACTAGAGGGTCGTTTCAACATGTGACACCCTGCCTTCAGACTAACAAACGGCAACTTGTCATCTCTGGAGGCATTAGATATAGAGCAGGTGCAGCTGGTTAGTGATTGACAGGGGAGTGAGAGTGGCGTCCTTAAAGGAGTTTGTTTATTGGTGTTGATGGTGTGGGGGTTGCTGCACTGAAAGAATTACATGAAGTATTAGAAGTCAGAAACTTAAGAACCATGACTTCAGCACACAGCTGTTTGGAAAGAACACCCTTATGACAGAAAGAGGCCCCGATGGATTCTCTGTAGTTAACCTTAATATTACAGGCTAATTCTCAGAGCATGGATTATTATGCATCCTTTTTTTGTGCTCACAGTGGCTGAGAGATGCTACCTTAGAAAATGCTTTCCCTCTTTTCAGTATGAGGATAACAGACAGATGACTAGCAACTGGTATACCTGTAAACTTAAATCCAAAGTTTAAACGACTTTTGTGACTGTAGAGAGTTTAAGTATGTAATGAAATGGAGTTTATTATGACATATTTCACTTCAGAATTTTTTAAGTAAAACAAATAGCAAGTGCAGAGAAAAAGTAAATATGACATCATAATCATATTTAATACTTAAGAAAACAAGTGAATAAAATCAGGGAATGTGCTTTAGGCACTGCTAGATGGAAAAATAAATGTGTAAGATACCCAAGAAACACCAAGCAAAACTAACCAAATTTGTTGTTAAAGAAATACTTCAATACTCTTGTATAATCTATGCATTACAACAATGAGTTCAGATAGATGTTCTAAAAAATGTTTATTCTTGTCATATACTTCTCTAAGAATCAACTGTAACAGACAAACTTGGGGAACAAAGTGGATGGAGAGTTGCATGCAGCACAGCTTAATTGTAAAATGTTACTTGAACTACCATTGATGTTGATGAGTGCTATATACACAGGAAATCTTAACATGCCATATGCTTAGACTGAATATGGAAATGCCTACTGTTTTCCAAAGCTAAGAGAGCCTTCAGTAGAGTCTACCAATGACTGACTTTGCATAAGCATGTCTGTAGGTGGTATGCTACTGTAACAAAGATACTTGTTCAGGCATAATATGTGTTTTGCTGTGGCTTGTGCTACAAGGTGCAAAACCCTGTACACTTTAGTTCTAACTTCCACTTATATCTAGAAACACTTTAGGATATACTAACTTACATATCAATGCACACTGTCAGTTATTCAACGATGCACACTATGACTTATAGTTCCAACACACGATGTACATTTCTATTAATTTAAATTATTCCACTAATTTCCCTATTAGGCCAGGTGCTACTTATGTTGTGATTCACATGTTAAGGCACATTTGTATACTTTACTGTACATGATGAGTACCAATGCCCCTTACAGAATTTTTAATTCTTTACCACTATATACATGTCAAAGCACTCTATGAAGCTCTCTATCACTTACACATTGATGCATATGGAATAAACACACTACAACTAATACAGTGCATCCGGAAAGTATTCACAGCGCATTACTTTTTCCACATTTTGTTATGTTACAGCCTTTTTCCAAAATGGATTAAATTCATTTTTTTCCTCAGAATTCTACACACAACACCCCATAATGAAAATGTGAAAAAAGTTTACTTGAGGTTTTTGCAAATGTATTAAAAATAAAAAAATTGAGAAAGCACATGTACATAAGCACATGTTTCTCCTGATCATCCTTGAGATGTTTCTGCAGCTTAATTGGAGTCCACCTGTGGTAAATTCAGTTGATTGAACATGATTTGGAAAGGCACACACCTGTCTATATAAGGTCCCACAGTTGACAGTTCATGTCAGAGCACAAACCAAGCATGAAGTCAAAGGAATTTGTTTGTAGACCTCTGAGACAGAATTGTCTCGAGGCACAAATCTGGGGAAGGTTACAGAAAAAATTTCTGCTGCTTTGAAGGTCCCAATGAGCACAGTGGCCTCCATCATCCGTAAGTGGAAGAAGTTCGAAACCACCAGGACTCTTCCTAGAGCTGGCCGGCCATCTAAACTGAGTGATCAGAGGAGAAGGGACTTAGTCAGGGAGGTGACCAAGAACCCGATGGTCACTCTGTCAGAGCTCCAGAGGTCCTCTGTGGAGAGAGGAGAACCTTCCAGAAGGACAACCATCTCTGCAGCAATCCACCAATCAGGCCTGTATGGTAGAGTGGCCAGACGGAAGCCACTCCTTAGTAAAAGGCACATGGCAGCCCGCCTGGTCTGATGAGACAAAGATTGAACTCTTTGGTGTGAATGCCAGGCGTCACGTTTGGAGGAAACCAGGCACCGCTCATCACCAGGCCAATACCATCCCTACAGTGAAGCATGGTGGTGGCAGCATCATGCTGTGGGGATGTTTTTCAGCGGCAGGGACTGGGAGACTAGTCAGGATAAAGGGAAAGATGACTGCAGCAATGTACAGAGACATCCTGGATGAAAACCTGCTTCAGAGCACTGTTGACCTCAGACTGGGGCGACGGTTCATCTTTCAGCAGGACAACGACCCTAAGCACACAGCCAAGGTATCAAAGGAGTGGCTTCAGGAAAACTCTGTGAATGTCCTTGAGTGGCCCAGCCAGAGCCCAGACTTGAATCCGATTGAATATCTCTGGAGAGATCTTAAAATGTCTGTGCAACGACGCTTCCCATCCAACCTGATGGAGCTTGAGAGGTGCTGCAAAGAGGAAGGGGCGAAACTGGCCAAGGATAGGTGTGCCAAGCTTGTGGCATCATATTCAAAAAGACCTGAGGCTGTAATTGCTGCCAAAGGTTCATCGACAAAGTATTGAGCAAAGGCTGTGAATACTTAAATGTACATGTGATTTCTCAGTTTTTTTATTTTTAATAAATTTGCAAAAACCTCAAGTAAACTTTTTTCATGTTGTCATTATGGGGTGTTGTGTGTAGAATTCTGAGGAAAAAAATGAATTTAATCCATTTTGGAATAAGGCTGTAACATAATAAAATGTGGAAAAAGTGATGAGCTGTGAATACTTTCCGGATGCACTGTACATCAATACATATAAGGTACAATGGCACAACACACTAAAGCCAATCACAGACATAATGTGATGTACACCACTTTGATGCATACTAACATGAACTTCCCCTTTTTACTTTAACCTCCTTAGCATTAGACCTGAGCGTTACTTGGGCTGCGAAAACTGTGTTAAAAGCGTTAGCCCTGAGTGTCACTCACACAATTGTTGAGATGCGTCTTGTGTAAGCATTAGAACCAAGAATCACTTGGGCTGTAAAAGTGCAGTCGGTGCTGCCATTCTTTGGAGAAATTATGTCTGAGTGTAGGTTTTCACTAATTGTGAATTATCTGCTCTTTACCAACAATGAAGACTTTGATGAGAATACCCATCCACCGTCTGAAATGAAGAAAATCTGGGAGATATTCCAGGCGATTGTAGTAAAATTTTGGAGTGTTTACATTCCGGACTGTGATGTCAACATCGATGAAAGTCTCCAAGGCTTATAAGGGCAGACTCAGGATTCAGTATATTGTGTCAAAAAGAGCAAGATTTGGCATAAAGCTTCACTAGCTTTGTTAATCTAAAATGGGATAGATTTGGAATTCAGTTCTGTACACAGGGAAAGGGACCATATTTGATCCGAAATACAATCAGTATGGGGTTGCTACGTCATCGGTGCCGACTTTGATAGATGTTCTGCTGGATCAAGGTTACTGTGTAACCACGGAGAATTTTTATACTTTGCAGAGCTAGTTGACATCTTGCTGCAAAGACTAACGCATATGGAACAGTGCGTCCACACTGTTGTGGCATGACCGAAGACTTTGGCTGAACTAATTTACAGTGAGGTGCGCTAGCAGCTTGGCAAAACAATAAAGTGCTTGCACTGAAATGGAAGGACAAGAAAGATGTTTGACTTTTTAGCACTGTACATAATGCAGCTACAGTCACTGTACAGGCAAAAGGCAACAAGCAGGTTATGAAGTGTGGAGGAAGAATTGACTTCCAATCCTGTTATGCGGAAGCAATAAAAGAAATACTATAAAAAGATATTTTATCCTTTGGTGTAACCGTGCATTTGGAATGCATTTGTGTTATACAAACAAAAACCTGGCAAAACTATATCTCATGCAAACTTTGCATGCCAGCTTCTAGCACAAATCATTGCTGCACATCCATCGTCCACACTATCGCTAAAGAGACGCGGTTGACCCATCAAATTGCAGATCAATCCAGAGTGTCTTATTGGTAGACATTTCATTGATTATATACCTCCATCAGAAAAAAACAAAATCCAACTCTTACCTGTGCAGTGTGCTGTTCAAAAACTTATAAATCTGGAAAGAAAATCCGAAAAGAAATGCACTATTATTTGCTTTAAGATTTACACACATAAAGGACTCATTTTTAAATTATATACTGTTTTGGCATCATTAATAGTATTATTATTACTGTTATTATTATTTTTGTTATTATTATTAATTTCATATTATTATTTTTATTCATCATTCCTATTATTATTTGTATTATTATTATACTTTTGAGATTAAATAACAATGTAATTTTTCATGCCAAAAAAAGAAAATGCAACACTTTTTACGTGTTTTTTTGGAATAAAATGCAATGCTAAGAAGGTTAACGCACATAACAAAACCCATGAACAAGTACAAGATGACACATACTGAAAGGCACATTGACACATTTCAATGTAAACTGAAAGTAATTCTGACTAAATTTTGATTGACTAGCTAATGCCCAACACTTCAATGACCACCACTATTCCCACTTCAGTAGGGACTATCCAAAGACCACTCTCATTTACAGTCACTTACAATTTACTCTCACTTACAGTTCTATATACATTATGATGCACAAGAACTTACACTTTCATACACACTACCATATCCTTTAAAACACACCATGATATATGCTACAGATTGTCTTACCATTTACAAACTGTGATATCCACTGCTATTTACATATTCATGCACAAATATTATGATGCACTCTACAACCAGACAGTCTGTTTACAATAGTCTGCTGTCTTAACAAATTGCTGAAAGATGGTAGAATGTTCAGCTGGAATGTTCAGTACATTTAGGCTTTCGCCAAATCAACAGCTATGAAGCCTGTGTGCAACTGTTATTCTTTTCATTATCTTTAATAAGTACAGAATGCAAATGTGTTTTTAGATTTAATTATCCTAGCCACCAATCCTGCCTCTCAAACATTTTAACAATCTAACGTTATACACTTGATGCCGACTGACACCTAGACTTTATTGCATTACCTCTTTTACTGCACCAGCACATCTACTTTAGTGTGTTTGTGTTATATGAGAGTGGGGGTATTATTTCTACTGTAGTTTTGTAATGCACAAGAACATTATACAAGAAAATTATTATTTAATTAAGAACAAATCACAAAATAAACCATGAAAATGTATGTCCTTTCTAAGCCTGTGGTACAAATGTCTGCATTAATGAGGAAATTTTTTTTAAATCTAACTCTGTGCAAATATGATATAAAATGAATATTTTTAGGTAGTTTAAAATATTATTTATTTGTCAATGATTATGTATGTTATATTCTAAAAAGATCCCTTCTTTTCTAGTGATACTCCCTATACAATAAACAGTCAAGATGTGCAGTGGTCTGCTCTTGGTAATGCATCCTTAATACTATTTTTTCTGTAACCCATTTTATTGCCAGTATGTTAGTGCTAGTTAATTCACTGGCATTTCTTCCTTGATGCAAATTATGTCTCTCCCCCAAAACACAGTTTTATTCTGTATCTTATGGTGATGCTCACTTCACCTCAGAGTTTGACTTTTATCATAACATACACAGTAGCTCAGTCTGATGCACATTGTTGCTTATACTTTAATCTAACTGTACTTTTCTATGGGGTAAGCCATATCTTGTACATTAAGACTTTCGCCATTATGCACATTTTGGTTGGCATAATGCCATAGTCTCACTGCCAAATATTCAATGAATGAAAACAAATCTCTTAAGTTAGAGAATTTCAGTTAGTGGACACATCTTGAAAGACACTTGCACTAAAACTGCATTATTGTAGCTTTTTGTGAATGGAAAGATCCTAAAAACCCTATAAAGAAGAAATACACAATAAAAAGTAGTCCCTCATCCTCACCTCTCAGCACCCACTTTATGAAGAAAAAAAACATAAATTAATTTATATTTTATCATAATTACTTGCTTATTACTATTTAAAAGATTAATATTAAAGATCAAATATGTCAGCAAAGCAGTAACATAGATATTTTAATAACCTGCCATTTCACTTTTCTTTTACTTAGCCTTTAGTATGTAAAGATAAAAGGAAGCCTGAAATAATATTATAATAGTAAACATAGTTTCTCAATAGCCTGTTTATCCCATACTCAGCATAACATACTCTAACTTTTCTTGTTTCTACCTGTGTAATTTTTGTGATGAGTATCAAACTGTCATCTTTCATTCCTATAGTAGTTATAAGGACAAAGATTCTATCCAGCCTTCCCCATGTTAGTCTATCCATTTCAAATGCTCTACTTCCAGTTTTATACTATTATGTTTCATAGTATAGAACTGATTATTTGATTACCCCAAGGTAGTAGAATGTCATTTGAGATTCTAGTCATTTCAAACTCTCCAGCTTCTATTTGATCTGTGTTATGGTTATTTCATTGACTTTCCAAGGGCTAATCTATGAAAGATGATTGGCTTATTAATTTATTATTATTATTTTTTTTTTTTTTTCAGTATAAGTCTGCTAGTCTTGTCGAGTGGTCATTTTGATATTTGATGCCATCTGAGTTTTGTGTCTATCTAATCATTCTGGACTTTCTGCAATCACTCTTCATTTTATAAAATTCCAAGCATTTGGGTCTATCTGCAATCTGTCTGACAATTTTAACATCACCAGGAGTATTTTTGGACTCTGTAGAGTGTCTTCATTGAAGATTTTTTGAGCCTATACTGCTGTCTGGTCTTTTCAAGCTATCCATGTTTAAATCTGTTATATATTTCTTCAGGTAAATTCAGGCTCATTAAATTATTAAAAACAGAACTATTATTTCAGGATTTCCCTTTTCAGCTCTATACTGTAGTTAGAATAGCATATTCATTAAATATATGTGACTCAAATATTTTTCTAATTTACCCTACACAATCCTTATCATGGTTTTCATTGTCCATGCTTCCCTCACAATAGTCCAGCGGGACAGATTAGGGGGTGAATTTTTTTTTTTGTTCACATTAATGACAGTTCTGTGACAGGTAAGAATTTTAATCAGCAGGTTTTGTCCAAATTATCAAGGATATTCCAGGAGATCCTCAAACCTGTGTAACCAATGGCTGAGTGTGATAGACATTACTGCTGTTCTGAAGATTACGTGTGCAGAGTCCATGTAGCAGTTCAGTCTGCAGTGGACTGCATAAACGTTTTGTTTTTTCTTTTAGCCATGCCTCTTCTTCCTTGACTTCCTGGGTCTCCTTTTCTGACAACTCTTCCTTATCCTCCTCCTCCTCCTCCTCATCCTCCTCCTCCTCCTCATCACTCCAAAGCGAGGTGCTGATATGCTTATATTCTGTTGTGTCCTCACACTCTGTCTCACGATGGTAGAAATAACTGAAATTCGATACAATGACAGGTACAGGCAGTGAGATGGTTAACACTCCAGCAATCGCACATAGAGAGCCTACCAGCTTCCCTCCAACGGTCACAGGTGACATGTCCCCATAACCCACGGTTGTCATGGTGACTACAGCCCACCAAAAAGATTCAGGGATACTGGTAAAGGCAGTGTTTTCATTGTCAACCTCTGCAAAGTAGACTGAACTGGAGAAAAGAATGACACCAATGAAAAGGAAGAAGATTAGCAAGCCAAGCTCCCTCATGCTAGCCTTAAGGGTCTGGCCCAAGATTTGTAAGCCCTTGGAATGTCGGGAAAGCTTAAATATTCGAAAAACCCTCACCAGACGAATAACCCTTAGTATAGCCAGTGACATGGCAGGAGTACCACCTTTGGCACGTGCCAGTTCAGTGCCCAAGGTTACAAAATATGGGATAATGGCAACAAAATCAATGATGTTCATGATATCCCGAAAAAAATTGGTCTTGCTGGGGCAAGCCACAAAACGCACTAGTAGTTCAAATGAGAACCAGCAAATGCACATGGTCTCCACCACAAAAAAGGGATCTTGGAAAGGATGTGTGTAGAGGAAAGGGGGATCTGGTAGTGTGATGTTGCGAGGGTGAGGATGATGATGAGGCTGCAGGTAGAAAAAGAAAAAAACAGAGAGGGAGAAAGGAAGACAATATATTAAAACAGGTTCAACAAATGGGAGTGCCATTTGAGAAAATTGTGATGGGCCTATAACACAATACTGAGGGCAAAAAACAAAACAAAAGCCCCTTAAGCCCAGTCTCAGTTTAATAGGAAAACCCTTTGTGATTTGTCTTGAAGCTGTGAAGGTAGTGAGCATTATACATTTTCCTTTCCATTCCACCTAACTTAAAATTATGTCTGTTCAGGTAGCAATAAATGGAATCTAATAGCCTTGTCTTCTATGTTCACTCAGACTTGAACACAGAAAGTATTTCCCTAGCAAAAGTCCATCTTCAAGTCCCTAATTTAGGTTGGATTGCCCTTCAGCTTTAAATAGCTTCTGTCTTAGCTCTTGGGAACGAAACTAGAGATGAGTGAAAGGCAAGAAGGGCTCTCCTCTCATCTCCACACATCCCCCATCATGTCTCACTGCCTACCTCACTCACACTCTCTCTCTTTTCTCACCCTTTTTGCATTTATTTCTGTTTCATTATTACAGGTCTTTCTCCAGTGTGCAAAAACTGCTTTCACAGAGTCAATGCTGCATGTTCCAATAATCAGAAATTTGAATTTTACAAAATAATTAACTTATCTCTCTGAAATCTGATGAAAGTTTAGCCCCAAGGGCCCTGATCAAACAGGCATGCACAAATTTCCAAACAGACCATTTCTGTGATTGTTTTGTTCACAGCTATGCTGCAGGTTCTTAGAAGAATGCTAATCAAAATATACCTGCAGAGAAACAAAATAACACAACAGAGACATTCATTAGCAGAGACAGAGATGTCTTCTCACCAAAATTTCTCTCTCATCTTTGAAGTCAGGTAATGTTTCCAAGCAGAAGATGACAATGGAAACAAGGATGACCATGACAGAAATAATTGCAATAATTCTGGCTGCAGCAGATGATTCTGGGTACTCAAAAAGCAGCCACACCTGCTTCTGGAACTCATTCTCAGGCATGGGGCGCTCTTCATCCTTAGGAAAGCCTTCATCCTCCAGGAAACGTGCCAGTGCCTCACCCTCTAATTGATAGAACTTAACTTCGTCAATGAAGACATCCAGGGGGATGTTTGCTGGTCTTTTGAGGCGTCCACCTGACTGGTAGAAGTAGAGGATAGAATCAAAGCATGGCCGATTGCGATCCAGGAAATATTCATTATGCAATGGGTCATAGTAGCGCCCCCGCTTCTGGGGGTCTCCAAGGAGAGTGTCTGGGAACTGGCTCAGTGTGCGTAACTGTGTTTCAAACCGTAGTCCAGACACATTAATGACCACTCGTTCACTCAGCACTCCACTGGACCTCCAAAGGGAGCTGGACTTTCTGCTCTTCCTTTTCTTGGGGACAGTTAATGTCAAGTCTTGGGTGCTGTCACTTTGGTGTTCCTGGTCCCCATCTCTAGTGGTTTCTTTGTCCTTCAGACAGGTTATATTGTGGTTCATCTCATCCATGATTGTGACTGTCTGTTTAAATATGATTACAGTCTTCTCACACCATTCTATTTAATTTCCTTACTTCATTTTATCTTCTTCTTTTTGCCATTCACTCTTGCATTTTACTTCTCATTTTTGCAAATATTACAACTTTGTTCTGTTGGCTGCCAAGAGATTTCAAAAAAGATTAGTGCATTTTCTTTGCTGGGTGTAATAAAGCAAGCTATCTTTCTCTGTGGTGCAGTGCTCCCAGCCTCTCACCCTTCCTCTCTCTCTGTCTCACTCTCTGTCTTTCTCAGAATGCTGTCCTGTTGAAATCTAATCCACTCCCCCTGCAGTAACTTAACTGGCATCAGATATCAAGGCCCCACTCCTAATTCGCACACCCACCCCAAAACAACATGACTAAAAAAAGAAGGGTAACCTGTCCTCATCCTTGCAGATTACCAAAATGTTTAAGACATCTAAGTGTAAATAATGAGCTGCATAGAGATAACAGAAGAAATAAAAATGAACCTGTAGAAAAAATAATAGACACAGGTGGGTGAGCTAACTGACAGAACAGTTTGTTTTAGGATTATGATGTTTTGAAAGTTCACATGTTTAAACTTTCATACATTGAATTGATCTTTAATTTCTAAGAGAGCGATGTTGATCATACTGTTAAAAATTAAGATAAATATTGGTGTGTCCTATTTTCCCGACAGTGCTACACCCAGTGTGCCAGGTAAAGTGGTCCAAAGGACCAGAATTTCTTAGTAACGTTGATATGTTAAATAATATCTGAATGCTTATTATTGGTTGCACATTCTGAGACTCAGTTTTAAATCAATTTATTGAGTTTACATGTTCTACCAACAGCATGATGCTCTGTCTAGGGTTGGTTACTGCTTTAGGGAAAAATGAAGAAAGGAAACAAAGTTATTATGGAAAAATAAAAATATACTGTGCATGTGCACAAATCTACACTTTGACAAAACCTGAATCTGTGGTAAGTGCTTCCAGACAAAACTTTTTAAAAGAATAAATTTTAAACTTTTCTCATCTAAGCAATTGAACCACAATGGCAACCAGGGATAATCTGAGTTTTAACATGTTTAGGTGAAGAAGCCGTGTTTTACGAAAAATAGATGAAGAGGTATATTATTAATATTTTTAATACATAAGCAGCCCCAACTGATTTGAATAAGATGGAAGTTTAAGAAATAAAAATCATGAATCAGAATTAAATTGTGTCAGATACCATCGCACCAAAAGGGGCAACCTGAATGCAAAGATATACTATCCCAAAGTCCAAAATATATTGAATCAATATATACCAAAGTAAAAAGTTGTAAGTCATATTTTAAAAATACATGTCTGCTTTGGCTGTGGCACTGTATTTAAAACTCCTGCCTCCCAGCAAATGTGTCTGAATCCTTCCTTGCTCATTATTTTTGTGTGGTTTGTATGTTCTACTTATGTCCAAATGGGTGTACTGTTTCCACCCAATAAGCATAATACTTCTGGCTGAGCACTCTTCAGTTGTTAACTCTCACACATGCAGGAGCTCACACCTACAAGTTGTTCAAATTGCCTTTTTTGGCTGCTACACTTCCTGGCCCAAGGTCAGGAAAAAAGCTCAGTCTTGGCCAAGTCAACACTGTACTCTACTTGTGACAAATTTCTCATAAATACAAAATATATATCGACAAACACTCTTTCATTTTGCTTGGAGTGAATGCGGACATTTTATGATTGAAATAAGTCGGTTCTTTCAGGTAATCACAATCTTAAACAAACTTCTAGCATATTGAATAGCCACCCTGATAGTTCTTTCCTTTTTTCCTTGGGGGCAAGCAGTCTCTCTTTGCTCTTCCTAGCTTTATTAGTTTAGATACTGTAAATACCTGAAACCTGATTTCATATGGCTTATGAGATGTACTTTATGATGAGTAAAACTCTGTTGCTCTGTGACGGTCCAGGTTGGCCCCACACTGCCTGGCTGCTTCTGTGAGACTCTTCAAACTGTAACCTTTGATAGTCATAGACCAAGATAAGCCAGGCAAATTACGACAGAAACATTCAACAAGGGTTTACTACAAAAAGTGTCACTGCTTTTATTAAAGCCAATCCAAAAACAAAGTGCAATTAATGCATTACATCATAACGTCCCAATAAATAAATAATCCATAAAATCAGCGAGTGTACAGTGGAGGTTAAAAAACTTAAATAAATAATCCATTGTGAGATTGGCGCTTGATTGTTGCCGACCCGACACAGACTGAAAACGGAGGCACGTGTAAAACAAACAAAAAGATTTATTTTTTCTTCACCTGTGGGGCATGTCTTCCCTGTGAACCCCACAAGCACAACACAGTCCCAAAATACAAAGAAAAATCACCCCAAAACACACTCTTTCTCCTCCACTCCTCCCAGGGTAGCTTCGTCCTCCTCCACCCAACTCTGGCGCCCTGAGTAGTGGATGCAGGCTCCTCTTATAGCCCACCCAGAAGTGCTACAGGTGCTCATTGACCTACTTCTGGCTGCACTTCTGGGTGTGGCTGCACTCAAGCCCAGACGGGCTTGTTAAGCCCTGCAGCTCCCCCTGGCGGTAGCCACGGAGCCCAA
This sequence comes from Erpetoichthys calabaricus, assembly GCF_900747795.2. NCBI lineage: Eukaryota > Metazoa > Chordata > Cladistia > Polypteriformes > Polypteridae > Erpetoichthys > Erpetoichthys calabaricus. Next base: position 104,097,880 of record NC_041404.2, read on the forward strand.
CCAGGATGAGCTCCGGTCTTCCATATTACCGGCCCCGATGCAACCCAGGGGGGCTGCCACAAAATGATCTGGGGCATGTAGTGTGCATCCCATGGCTGCTCCCCCAGATCCAGTGTCGTAGGGGCGTCCCAGCCGTCCGCCACACCATTCAAATGAGGTTAAAAAAGAAGGGTGAACATTTTCTTTAAAAAAAATGCAAATCTTGGTGCTGCTTTCTCCCTGGCTTTTCCTCTTTGGATTCTACAGCCTGAGGAGATGTCAACCAGCCATCGCAGACAACCCTTTGACCCCACTCAGACCCCTGTTGTCAGTCCATCGGCATGTACAGGGTACCACACCAAGCTTTACTCCTTTCAACTCCTGCTGCCATTCCCCAGCATGACAGGGGCATCCTCCTGGAGTGATTGGTCACTCCTGTTCCCAGGCTGCTCAGTAGGAGCAACCCTCAGCCCCCACTTGAGTGGGGGCATACGCTCCTTCCCTGGGACTCACTTTCCCATCTACCTGCTTCCTTTCTGTCTTGTACCAGTTCTATCCCATTCCTGCTCTTCTCTCCCATCCTTTAACCTGCATGTCTTTCTTTTTTTTGTTTCTTTCTTACTGTTCTTTCCTCGATCTGTTGTGCAGGCTCCTTCTTATCCTGCTTGATTGGGCACAGGAGTGGTGTTTTGTTGACTCTGAGGTGTGAATGAGACGCTTGACTAATCTGGTTGCATTTACCAGTGTATATGAGACCAGCCAAGCACCACAATCAATCCTGGAGTGAAGAATGCTCGCACACCTCCACACCTAATCAGAGCCTGCACTTCACGGGATGCAATTATTTACTTACAAACTGCACTGCGCTAAGGACCTGTCATCACACATCTCCCTCCCTATACGAGTGGCAGCCCAGGTCTGTGACGTAGCTGTAACACTGCATTAAAACAATAAAAGCACTAAAACAAACCCTTCAATAAAACCAAAACCCAAGTCCCCTTCTTAAAGGACATTAAAAGAAAAAAACTTTAAAGACAATAAAATCAACACTAAAAAGTCCATTACTGTATCGTTGAAATTCTAAAAAGTCCTCTTCAGGGTTGAGTAAGTGGAATCGTAAAAGAGTCTGGCATCAAACCACTTGCTGCTTCCACTTCCGCTCTTTGTCCCTCACCGCCATGGCTTATCCTACCATGGTCAAGATTTGTTATGGTCCGGGTTAGCTCCATCCTGTTTTTACTCTTCTCTCAATTCTCTTTAACCTCTATCTTACTCTTCTCTTTCATCTCCTGTTCTGTTTTTTTCTTCGCACCTCTGCCGTGCAGGCTCCTTTTTATTGTGCCTGATTGGGTGCAGGTGTGGTGCTTTGACCACTCCGAGATGTGAACGAGGCACTTGACTGATCCATTCACATTTGCACGTGTATGTGTGATCAGCCAGGCACCCAAATCAATCCTGAAGTGAAGGGCGCTCAGAAACACCTACATCCAATTGGAGCCTGCACTTCACGGGGCACAATTATTGATTTAAAAACTGTATTGCGCTAGGGACCTCTCATCACAAATACTCATGGTAGAACTTTAGATCAAATATATTTCACATAAAAAATAAGCCAACTTTCAGACTTAACTAATGATCAGTACAAATGGTAGCTGTTCATTGCATGATTTAAGCCTGTGAATGTTTATAAAAGTTGAACTTATTTAGAAGATAAATAGCAGTTTCAGTGAGGGAGCATTTGAACTGGGTGTTTTTAACTCTTAGAACTTTAAACTTTAAACCCATGACTTGATAGCAACAACTGGAACTGAGATAGAAGTGTTTGAGTCCTCTCTTTTTAATAAGCAAGTATTATTTTCCTTGATACCTCCTTGAACTGCCACCTTATCGTGGTGGAGGGGTTTGCGTGTCCCAATGATCCTAGGAGCTCTGTTGTCCAGGGCTTTATGCCTCTGGTAGGGCAACCCAAGGCAAACTGGTCCTAGGTGAGGGATAAGACAAAGAGCAGTTCAACAAACCTCCAATGATGAATCAAACCTTTGGACGACGTTTTCCTTTGCCCGGACGTGGGTCACCGGGGCCCCCCTCTGGAGCCAGGCCTGGAGGTGGGGCTCGATGGCGAGCACCTGGTGGCCGGGCCTGCACCCATGGGGCTCGGCTGGGCACAGCCTGATGAGGCAATGTGGGTCCCCCTTCTCATGGGCTCACCACCTATGGGAGGGGCCAAGGAGGTCGGGTGCAATGTGAATTGGGTGGTGGCCGAAGGTGGGAACCTTGACGATCCGATCCTCGGCTACAGAAGCTGGCTCTTGGGGCGTGGAATGTCACCTCTCTGAAGGGGAATGAGCCTGAGCTAGTGCATGAGGTTGAGAGGTTCCGGCTAGATACAGTATAGTCGGGCTCACCTCGATGCAGAGCTTGGACTCTGGAACCAATCTCCTTGAGAGGGGCTGGACTCTCTACCACTCTGGAGTTGCCCCCGGTGAGAGGCGCCGAGCGGGTGTGGGTATACTTATTGCCCTCCAACTTGGAGTCTGTTCATTGGGGTTTACCCCGGTGGACGAGAGGGTAGCCTCCCTCCGCCTTCAGGTGGGGGGACGGGTCCTAACTGTTGTTTGTGCGTATGCGCCGTGATTGGGAGGAATGGCCCCCCCGATCTGAACCCGAGTGGTGTTTTGTTATTGGACTTCTGTGCTTGTCATGGATTGTCCATAACAAACACCATGTTCAAGCATAGGGGTGTTCATATGTGCACTTGGCACCAGGACACCCTAGGCCTCAGTTTGATGATCGTCGGACCTGCGGCCACATGTTCTGGACACTCGGGTGAAGAGAGGGGCGGAGCTGTCAACTGATCACCACCTGGTGGTGAGTAGGCTTCGATGGTGGGGGAGGATGCCGGTCAGGCCTGGTAGGCCCAAACGTGCTGTGAGGGTCTGCTGGGAACTTCTGGCAGAGTCCCCTGTCAGAAGTAGCTTCAGTTCCCAACTCCAGCAGAACTTCGACCACATCCCGAGGGAGGTGGGGGACATTGAGTCCGAATGGGCCATGTTCCGTGCCTCTATTGTTGAAGCGGCTGACCTTAGCTGTGGCCGTAAGGTGGTCGGTGCCTGTCTTGGCGGCAATCCCCGAACTCGTTGGTGGACACCGGCGGTGAGGGATGCCGTCAAGCTGAAGAAGGAGTCCTACAGGACCTTTTTGTCCTGTGGGACTCTGGAGGCAGCTGATAGGTACCGGCAGGCCAAGCAGAATGCAGCTTTGGTGGTTGCTGAGGCAAAAACTTGGACGTGGGAGGAGTTTGGGGAGGCCATGGAGAACGACTTTCGGATGGCTTGGAGGAGATTCTGGTCCACCATCCGGTGTCTCAGGAGGGGGAAGCAGTGCAGTGTCAACACTGTATATGGTGGGGATGGTGCACTGCTGACCTCGGCTCGGGACGTTGTGGGTCGGTGGGGGGAGTACTTCGAAGACCTCCTCAATCCCCCTAACATGCCTTCCAATGAGGAAGCAGAGCCTGGGGACTCGGAAGTGGGCTCCCCCATCTCTGGGACTGAGGTCAAGGCTCTGGATGTTGTAGGACTGTCTTGGTTGACATGCCTCTGCAACATCACATGGGCATCAGGGACAGTGCCTCTGGATTGGCAGACTGGGGTGGTGGTCCCCCTCTTTAAGAAGGGGGACCGGGGGGTGTGTTCCAACTACAGAGGGATCACACTCCTCAGCCTCCCTGGAAAAGTCTATTCGAGGGTCCTGGAGAGGAGGGTCCATCGGACAGTTGAACCTCGGATTCAGGAGGAACAGTGTGGTTTTCGTCCTGGTTGTGGAACAGTGGGCCAGCTCTACACCCTTAGCAGGGTCCTGGAGGGTGCATGAGAGTTTGCCCAACCAGTCTACATGTGTTTTGTGGACTTGGAAAAGGCCTTCGACCGTGTCTCTTAGGGAATCCTGTGGGGGTACTCCGAGAATATGGGATACCGGACCCCCTGATAAGGGCTGTTCAGTCCCTGTACGATTTGTGTCAAAGCTTGGTCCGCATTTCCGGCAGTAAGCCAAACCCATTTCCAGTGAGAATTGGACTCCGTCAGGGCTGCCCTATGTCACCGATTCTGTTCATAACTTTTATGGACAGAATTTCTAGGCGCAGCCACGGCGTTGAGGGGGTCCGGTTTGGTGGACTCAGGATTGGGTCACTGCTTTTTGCAGATGATGTTGTCCTGTTTGCTTCATCAGGCCGTGATCTTCAGCTCTCTCTGGATTGGTTCGCAGCTGAGTGTGAAGCGGCTGGGATGGGAATCAGCACCTCCAAATCCGAGACCATGTTCCTCAGCCGAAAAAGGGTGGAATGCCCTCTCAGGGTTCGGAGCGAGATCCTACCCCAAGTGGAGGTGTTCAAGTATCTCAGGATCTTGTTCACGAGTGAGGGAAGAATAGAGCGGGAGATCGACAGGTGGATTAGTGTGGCATCCGCAGTGATGCGGGCTCTGCATCGGTCTGTCGTGGTGAAAAAGGAGCTGAGCCACAAGGCAAAGCTCTCAATTTACCAGTCGATCTACATTCCTACCCTCACCTATGGTCATGGGCTATGGGTAGTGACTGAAAGAACGAGATCACGAATACAAGCGGCTGAAATGAGTTTCCTCCATAGGGTGTCTGGGCTTTCCCTTAAAGATAGGGTGAGAAGCTCAGTCATCTGGGAGGGGCTCAAAGTAGAGCCGCTGCTCCTCCGCATCGAGAGGAGTCAGATGAGGTGGCTCGGGCATCTGATCAGGATGCCCCCAGGACGCCTCCCTGGTAAGGTGTTCCGGGCACATCTAACTGGGAGGAGACCCTGGGGAAAACCCAGGACACGCTGGAGGGACTATGTCTTTTGGCTGGCCTGGGAACGCCTTGGGATTCTCCCAGAAGAGCTAGAACAAGTGGCCGGGGAGAGGGAAGTCTGGGCATCTCTGCTCAAGCTGCTGCCCCCGCAACCTGATCTCGGATAAGCGGAAGAGGATGGATGGATGGATGGATGGATGGATGGATGGATGGAAGTATTACTTTCTGTAATACTTATTAAACAGGTGTGCCAATTTTAACACTGAAGAATTTTACTACTCCATTTTAAAATTTTACTCATTCTGTTTTTGTTGCTGACATTAGGATTCCCAAATCAGGGCAGCAGAACAAAATATTACATAATGGTCAGTAGAGGTTGTGCTATCCCTTTTTGCAGACAGGTTCTGTACTTGCATTAAAAGTCAGTTTTGAGTCTATGATTGTCCCCAGATATTTACAACTGTCAATGATGATTGCTGCTTGTGGGCAAATGGTTAATTAGTTACTTGCTTTTTGTAACATTTGGTTGTTAAAAAGACTCATCATACCATTTTACAAAAGCATGTACCACTGGGCTATGACTGGATTTGTTCTCATTAAGTAGGCGTTTTGGCCTGCGAGGGATGCACAGCTCCCCAGACCTGACACAGACTGACACAGAACACAATTTCTGCACACTAATTTTTGTATTTTTTCTCTTGTGAAACGCTTTCCCTCATTTCCCACCTGTTCAGTACAGTTCACAAGCACAAATGGCACAATTGACAGCACATAGCACTTCCTTCTGCCTCCACTCCTCCAAATGGAATGAGGCAGCTGCTTTGGAAGTGCTACAGGTGTCCTGTAATCTGCTTCCGGCAGCACTTCCGGGTGTGGCAGTGACAGTTGCCACTGTTAGCCACTGGTCTGAAGTAATTTAAGGTTTTAAGGTTTTAGCTTGAAGAATTATTGTAGCCTGCTCCCATAGCTTTGGAACCTTCTGATGTTCTAATGACAACCTAAAAATAAAGAAAAAATGGAGCTGAATTACTCTGCACAAAATTTCAAGAGCCTTCCACTAAGATGGCCTGGTCTAGAGCTTTTAAGTATTGTTTAATTTTCTTAAGATCTTCTCAAACAAAAAATATCTATCCCTTATCTAAAACCATCTGTTTCAAGTATTGCACTTGCTCAATAAAATTAAACTGATCAAATCTCAAGTACCATTCATAAAACTCATTAGTTAAATCAGTGAAAACCAGGAACCCTTACATAAGTATTACTTTATGACTAGTGATGGCAAGCTCAAATTTAAATATCTGACCACATCAATCTCAAATTCTGAGTGGTGTAATTTCTGTTCAATTTAGTCTTTAAAATCAAGTTCAGTTATTTTGATATGCAGTGCCAATTTCCTGCGTCAAAAGGGTATTTTACTTGAAAGGGTCCACTCCAGGGGGTCAAGTTTTAATTTACTTTCTAAAGGAATTCTCAACCATTCTAGATGACCTACATTGTAAGTTTTGTGATTTGTTTAAGCATCATGATAAGACTTGTTTAGCACTTGCAGTGAAATAATTTTGTAAAGTCAGATTAAAAGAAGTCTCAAATTGACTCAATATTCCAGAAACAAACATGGATGGGAATTCAGAAGCCCAAAGTCCTGGGCAAGGGTGACTAATGAAGACATCTAAATGCACCTTAGCCTCACGCCCATGTGTGAGGCATAAAGGGCTATATCCAGTACTGGTATGTGTTGAGGTGTTGTATGCAAAAGCAACTTGAGTCAGAAAGCATCCCATTCACCAGGGAGAGATATTAAGGTTTTTGCCAACTGATCAATTAGAGTTCTGTTGAATTATTCGGCTATGCAATCTGACTTTGGATTATATGGTGATGTATGTGTCTTTTTAATACTCAAATGATCACAAAGTAGTCTTAGAAGGTCAGACTCAAATTGCCTCCCTTGGTCAGTGTGTAATATTTCTGGTACTTCACAAATATAATAGTCAAACAGGCATTTCATTACTGCAGAAGTCTTTTGATCAGGGACAGCATAAATATTGACAAATTTCATAAAGTAGTCCTGCACTACAAGAATATTGCAATTACCTTTAGAAGTCACAGACAGCACCCAAAGATCAGCAGCAATCCTTTGAAATGGATGGACGGAGCATCTCCTATGGTTGCACAATTTTTGGGCACCAGGTATCTTCATCTTTGACAGGCATAGCATTGCTTACACCAGGTTTCTATGTTCTTGTGCATAGTTGGCCAATACCGTACTCTGCAAGCTTCATCAAACACTCAACAGGATGAATAGTGGCCAGATAGGGGACCACCATGAAGATGTTCCAGGTTGCCATGTTATGGTACTAAATTATTGGGAACAACTGCTTGAACCCATTGCATTTACTGATGCCATTACTGTATGATAAAGGATGCCATTGACTAAGGTGAGACATTCATTCTCAGCCCAGAGTCAAGCCTAAGTTGATGATGCACTAGTCAGTTTCCAGTACAAGTGCATCAGACAAAAATTCACTTCAAGAAACCAGTGACTCCTAAAAGAAAATAAATTAGGAGCCAATCGCTTTGATTTAGGTGCCAAATAGTCAAATATCTAAAATATTAATCTTTCAATATCTTAACTTTCTAACCTCCATATATGTTAACCTAATTATTTTCCTTCTCCTCTGCAGTGTATGCTTTCCTTGTGCTTTTATATTTGTCTTGATGATTTGAGTAACTGAATGTCATTATAACTTTAAAACTATGTACAGTCATTAAGAACACTGTATTTTACTCAGTCTCCGAGTCTGTGTCACTGTAATTATCAGAATGTCAGTGTCAGAGGGCCATCCAGTGTAACGTGGTCTTATTTTCTTCTTGATTGAAGTGAGCCAGCGTTTGACACAGGGCTCAGAATCAAACTGCTCAAGTGATGGGCCTTCTGTGCTGATTTTGACTAAATCCTCCAAGCTTGAGATATTAAATGGATTTCACACTTTTGATTTTATTCTGTTCTGCACTGTAAAGTTATGTTCACACTGAGCTGCTGAAACAGGCAGAACAAGCATGAACTCAAAAAGATGTAGAATACTGTGGAAATCTGTGCAATAAATCTGTTTTGTCAGTAAGACTTCCCACAAACCTTTTAATAAGACTTATCTGAGAATTGGCCTTAAAGTTTAATTTTTAGCAATCTCCATTCCATTTGTACAGCCTTGACATCACATGCATTCTTCAATAACACTTTTTGATACCACTTGATTAAAGTGTCAGTCTCATTTTCTCCAAAAGTGGTTAAATCATCTGCTCATGTATCATGATAGAAGACTAGGAAGCAACAAATGATCTCAGATCCATGTGAGCTTCCTTGCTGTGATTACCTCTCATATTTTCAAACTGGTTTTCCAGGTCCTTGATTGTAACCTCCACTGTTCCCTCAGAATACAATTTAAGGTTATCTCTGTAGTTGGCGAGACATGCGCCTTTGAGTTGGATATTCTGAAAGGTAATGACTGTATTGACTCATGGACTTTCTCTGCCTTTTAGTTTTCAGTCTGTCTGAGATCTGTGTGTTATCTCGGGGCACCACATTTTATGCTGAGCAAGTGATTCTAGCCCAGTGTCCCGCAGAAACTCCTGCAATTTTCCATTCCTTAATGGTCTGTCTGATATCTCATTGATTGTGAGAACACAGCTTTTCAATAGCTGCTACAACTTGAGGCAAAATCAAAGAAGGCAGGGGGCATGCATTTCTACAGCTCTGCTCCAACTATGGAAATGACTACCTCCCCCAGTGTATCAGACAGAAGGCCAAAGAAGACATGAAAGTGATAAGAAGTCTATATCACTCTACAACCTTTTAAAATACATTTGGAATAATTTTAACTCTCTGATGTTCATTTTGTAAGCAGCAGACAGGAAGCACACATTTCTACAACTCTGCTCTTGCTAGGGCAATAAGTGTCCCTTCCAGTGGATAGGACAAAAGGGCACAGAGGAGAAAAATGTGACAAAAGACTCCCTAGATTCTTTTAAATAGGTTTAGCTCAATTTTAGCAGCCCAGTGTTCATATTGTAAACAGAAGAGCATTTCAGAAACAAAGGTTCAGCTGTGGAAAAGGAATGTCCCCTAAAGTGGGTGGAATGGAGAGGCACATTAAATATGAAATTGATATAGAAGACTGTCTACAGTCTTTTAGAATACATTTTGAACAATTTAAGCTATACTGTATTCATTTTCCAAGAAGCTTACAGGGGCACACACTTCTACAGTAAAGGCTCACATTGATAGGCTTACTAAAGACACTGAGCAGCATTTTAAGTACACAATATTCACAGTTTGAACAGTTTTAATGTGCCATGATCAACTGTTTATGTAATGTACAGGAAAAGTAGTTTTATAGGATAATGTTACCTGCTGTGAAAATAAGATCCTCCCCAATTTAAAGGGGTGGTCATGACAAGCTAGCAGGCAAGGGATATTTTTTTTTTTTTTTTTTTTTATAGAACTTAAACTATTCCATTCACATGGATTTACTGTAATCACTCATATGATAGGCGAAATATGAATTCTACAACAAAGCCTTCCCCATTGAAATTTTTTTCTTCTAGAAAAAAAAAACACCCGAGTAAATGTTTAAGAGAAAGGCACCACATATAGCCTGAAAGTGGATTAATTTATTCTAACAGTTTGTCCTTAAAATGTCTTTGTACAGAGCTCTTATTTGTCAAGTAATAATTATAATTATTACTTTTATTAATTTTTTACTGTCTTATTTTCCATCTTTCTTTGATGATGAGTTGCCGTTGGACAATTTATTGGTAATAGAACATGTAGTGCACTGCCAAAACGACTGAAGTAACAACTAACAAAGTGTCATTTATAGATACCATAAGTTTACTGTTAACCGTCAATCACAGAGCATTCCAGTAAAATGACAATAACATGTAATACCCCTGCAACCTTAAAACGCAGACTCCCTCACTTTTCTTTTGATCATCCTCACCCCATGAGGCAAGATCTTGAAGGGAGCTCCATACCAAGGGCGATTGATGGTCTTCCATCTCTGAATAACTGCACCAACAGTTTCTTCTTGCTAAAGGTCTTGTAGCCCATTCCAGCCTTGGGCAGGTCTACAATCTTGTTCCTGACATCCTTTGACAACTCTTTGGTCTTGCCCATGGTGGTGGAGAGGTTGGAATGGAAGAAATTGATTTTGTGGACAGGTGTGCTTTATACACATAATAAGTTGTGATCAGGAGTATCTGTAATTGATTGATTGATTGTTTGTAATCTGTGTGCCACATGGGCACACAGCCAATCTGTGGTAGCCAGAATTCTGGCTGGGTTGAAGGGGATCAAATACTTATTTCTGTCATTGATGAGTAAATCAATTTATAACTTTTATGTAATGTGTTTTTTCTGGATTTTTGGTTGATATATATATATATATATATATATATATATATATATATATATATATATATATATATATATATATATATATATATATATATATATATATATATATATATATATATATATATATATATATATATATATATATAGATAGGGCGGCACGGTGGCGCAGTGGGTAGCGCTGCTGCCTCGCAGTTGGGAGATCTGGGGACCTGGGTTCGATTCCCGGGTCCTCCCTGCGTGGAGTTTGCATGTTCTCCCCGTGTCTGCGTGGGTTTCCTCCGGGGGCTCCGGTTTCCTCCCACAGTCCAAAGACATGCAGGTTAGGTGGATTGGCGATTCTAAATTGGCCCTAGTGTGTGCTTGGTGTGTGGGTGTGTTTGTGTGTGTCCTGCGGTGGGTTGGCACCCTGCCCGGGATTGCTTCCTGCCTTGTGCCCTGTGTTGGCTGGGATTGGCTCCAGCAGACCCCCGTGACCCTGTGTTCGGATTCAGCGGGTTGGAAAATGGATGGATGGATGGATATATATATATAAAATGAAACTACCATAAAAATTAGAGACTGTTCATTTCTTTGTAAGTGAGCAAACTTACAAATTCAGCAGGGGATCAAATACTTATTTCCCCTACTGCAGATAGTTAAAGGATGTTTGACTCTCATCTGTCCAGTGAAAAGGAATATTTTCCCAGTAAGGCGGTGCAGAGGAGCAGAGTGATGAGCAACGTTTTTAACAAATCTCTTGCAATTGGAGTAAAATCCAAGAAAAGAATGAACCTCTTCCACAGACTGTGCGGACTGGCCATGTTTTAACATGATCTGTATTACTAGTATCAAGTCTTAGGCCTTCCTTGAAGATGACATGCCCCAGTAAGCCAAAACAATCACAAGTTAAGTGGAATTGTGATGGTTATGTTGAAGCTCAGCATTTTTAATCCTGCAAAATACTTTTTTTTTTTTACTATAAATTATCATATCATCTAAGTAAAAAACACACACCTGAAATGGAAGGCAATGCAACACCAACTCAATTAGGTGCTGATATGTTGCAGGTGTATTAGTCTGGTCCATCGGTATGATTCTAAATTGTTACAGACCACAGCCTACAATGAATGCAGTCTTTTTCTGCCTTCTTCTGCAACCTCTACCTGCCAAAAACTGTTGGAAAATCGAGAGTGCTATACCATGTAGAATCAACCAGTATGTCCAAGGTGTCAATCCAAACATGGTAGTGAATGGGAGTCTTTAATTGTAGTGCTGTTGAGTTTTCTGTGAACCACACAAAATCTCCACTCACATTTTTTTTCTTAACTAATACTACAGGCAAAGACCAAGGACTATAACTCTCCTCTCTGACACCCTCAAATAGCATCTTTGAGACTTGCCTGCCAATGTCCTGACATTTAACAGGTGTTGTCCAATAAACTTGCTGTCTTATAGGATGATTATGGCCTTTTCTAATATGATCTTTAGTCAATTTACAGTTACCTATATTCCTTGGAGTTATGCCAAAAATGGCACTGAACTCTTACAGCAAGGCAGATGATTGAAAGAGCAGGACAGTGCAAAGCTATAAAAGATGGAAGTTTAGACACACTCAACATATCAGCCAAACCTGAAATAACACCCCCCCTATGTGGTACTGTACAACTGACCTGATATGAAGTCTTTGTGTAGGGTTATATCCTTTTCAGTAGGGTTAAGGAGACAAGTTGCCCTGACCCCCTTATTTACTGATGCAACTGTGGGTGCCACCACCAACTCACCATTCTCTGCAGTACTGGGTTCTAAATAGTCTATATAATTATCATGAGGGAATGAGGAAAATCCCAGGGACTCAACACAAACTGGCGCAATAATTTCACTTGGAGGTGGCACAGTAACAGATGACATAACAGTTATGTTACAGCAATCTGGCATCTTATGTGTTTTTCACAATAGCCAAGTTTTGCTGACTTCAGCTCACACTGAATTGTGTCTATAACTGTATGATATTTGAAAATAAAGTCCAACCCCAGTAGCAAAGACTGAGTAGAATCATGTACTACATGCACTTCACGCTGCCAAGTGTCTGAGCCAATGTGTACTGTTAAGTTAATTGTGCCTAAACTGTACAATAACTGACTGTTTACTGCTTGGGCTAATATATGGTTTTTAGGCAGGAGATGTTTACTCAAGAAAGGTACAGTGATTTTACAATTATTGCTATTGAGTGAAATAGGACAGCCAGTGTACATGAGAATATCAATAACTGTCCTTTCAGCAATACCCCAAATAAATGCAGTGGCAGTCTCACCTCCCTGAGAAAGAGTCACATATTATTTTGCTACAAATTCTATATCTGGTTCAGAGTCAGTAGGTAGGCCCTGAGCAATATGAACTGGGGTCTGGGCCATGACACCAGCCAGTGGAAGTTTTCTGACTTCCTCTTTGTATTTGCAGGTCAGGGACTGTGGTTATGAAACCCTGGTAAAAGAAACCGAACACTCATATTTTCATCACTGCCAGTATATTCGTTTCTTGATCTTGAGCTTGGGCTTTGTCTAGGGCACTAGCTTCTCGCATGTCTGTGGATGCTGCAATGCTCCCTAGGATAAAAATCCCTGTCCATATAATCCTGTGGCCAATGATCTGGTGAGTGTTCCCTTTTATGAATGGGTGACCCTGATGGGTGGCCTGCAGCCACATTGAATGGATAAGCGTAACTCTGACACATTCCCCTGTGACAGCAATAGTCTTTGGAGTAGTGAGGAGAAGAATGTCTTCCTCTGTAATTCTCTCCTTGAACTGCATAGTCCTCCTGTCTAGATGCTTTTAACTGTTTCAACTCGGTTTGTAAATTGTAAATTTTGTTCTTAAATCTGCCACTGCTCTCAGAAGCTGGTTCTCCTCAGACATTTGCATACTGATCCCTATAGAGTGTTGCACTGTTTGAAAAGGTGTAGTAGAAAAATTTGAAAATTAGAATGCCTCTCTTACCTGTTCACATTAGCTGGCAATTCCCAATGCTTCTTCCATATCTGTAGCACCCAACTCTTGACACATTACCTGCTTCCACTTTACTTGTAAAGCTGGATCTAACCCAACCAGAAATCATTTAACTTTTTCTCTATTTTCTCCATTTTGTTAATTTATGTTATAGTCTGGATATTCTTCAAGCACCAGTTTAGTAATCTTGGTGGCAAAAATTTCGAACCTCTCAATGAATGATCCAATGTGAATGTCCATTAACCCATGTTTAGAAGTAGGAAATGAACTACTTCTGTCCAAATGCTGCCTGCAGTTCTCTTCAAACAATATTAATCAGTCTGTACAACACTGGGAATATTATCCCAAAATAAAAATGCAGTGCTTTCCAAACACATAGGTAGCATGTTTAATAATGTTATCTTAAATGAAAGGTTACCCACTATGACTCCACATAGCACTCACATGACAACTTCAAATCACTTAGCCCATCGGAAACAAAATACAGATCCCCCTCTCCCTTGAAAATCTGAGGCTGTTTAATTTTAACACATTTTGGATCAGCATAATTGACTTCATATTTAAATTTGCTGTACAAACCTTAGATGAGAGTTTTTTTTTAAACAGTTCAGTACACAGTGGATTGTACTGTATATCCCTTACTTATCCACCATGCAAGACAGCTTCCCCATCATAATTTGTTCTAGTTTTTGGTATATTTTCAAGCTTGTTTATTTATTTCTTGCTCTTATTTACAGTCCTGAAGAAACAAGACAACACTGCCGCCTCTGTAAGCTTGCCTGAATGACATGAGGTGAAAGGACTTGAGGCTTATCTTTTTTTTCTTTTTTTAATTCAAGGATACATGCGAGATAATTCACAGCTGCTGCAGCAACAATTACCCGTCTTACACGTGTTCTCAGAATAGTTACAATCTAGAATTCACAATTATGACTATACATTTAATACTAAAAAATGGATTTTATGAGTTCTTCAAAAAGATTTTTGCTTTGGTGACTTACAGTAAGTAGTTCTTAGGCATATGTCATACAGCCTCCCATGCATAAATTATCAGTAATAGGTGATTAACACAAAGACACAAATGTAGTCAAGAGTAATGCTAACAAACAGGTGTGTGGCCCCCAAACCTCCAAGAAATGTTAATCAGACCTTGAAATCAGTGATGTTTAGAAATCAATTTGACACCATGTACTTCTCTATGGAAAAAGGGAAGATCCAAGTTGCTTTATCTTAAAAACTTTCTTTTTTAATGAACAATCTGCTCTGAGCAAGGAACACATTGGGTATGTGCATTTCTATGGCTCACTTACTGGTCAATGGTCAAAATAGCACATAATTTTAGAAAAAATGCAAGCATGCATCTTTGAGTGGAGAGTTACTGGTAGTTGGCAGTAAAAACTGCTTATTTCTTTCTAGGATATACAGATCACAGAATGGACATATAATCACACAGATGTAACTTTACATATAACAAAATGCAAAGAAAGAAAAAAAGTACAGCTTCTTCTAAAAAATTGTCCCTGTAGTCTTGGTGAAGCCAGACATATAATATACTGCTCAAAAAAATTAAAGGAACACTTTTAAAATCATAGTATAGCATCAAGTCAATGAAACTTCTGGGATATTGATCTGGTCAGTTAAGTAGCAGAGAGGATGGTTAATCAGTTTCAGCTGCTTTGTTGTTAATGAAATTAACAACAGGTACACTAGAGGGGGCAACAATGAGACAACCCCCAAAACAGGAATGGTTTAACTGGTGGAGGCACAGGTAATCCAACTTCTCCAGGAAGGCACATCAAATGTGCCATTGCCAGAAGGTTTGCTGCGTCTCCCAGTACAGTCTCAAGGGCATGGAGGAGATTCCAGGAGACAGGCAGTTACTCTAGGAGAGCTGGGCAGGGCCATAGAACGTCCTTAACCCATCAGCAGGACCGGTATCTGCTCCTTTGGGCAAGGAGGAACAGGATGAGCACTGCCAGAGCAATACAAAATGACCTCCAGCAGACCAATGGTGTGAATGTCTCTGACCAAACATTCAGAAACAGACTTCATGGGGGTGGCCTGATGGCCCAACATCCTCTAGTGGGCACTGTGCTCACTGTCCGGCACCATGGAGCTCGATTGGCATTTGCCATAGAATACCAGAATTGGCAGGTCCACCACTGGTGCCCTGTGCTTTTCACAGATGAGAGCAGGTTCACCCTGAGCACATGTAACAGACATGAAAGGGTCTGGAGAAGCGGTGGAGAAGGTTATACTGCCTGTAGCATCGTTCAGCATGACCAGTTTGGTGGTGGGTCAGTGATGGTCTGGGGAGTCATATCCATGGAGGGACGCACAGACCTCTACAGGCTAGACAACAGCACCTGGACTGCCATTAGGTATCAGGATGAAATCCTTGGACCCATTGTCAGACCCTATGCTGGTGCAATGGGTCCTGGGTTTCTCCTGGTTCACGACAATGCCTGGCCTAATGTGGCAAGGGTATGCAGGCAGTTCCCAGAGGATGAAGGAATTAGCCTGACCTAAATCCAATTGAACACTTCTGGGACATTATGTTTCGGTCCATCCAATGCTGCTAGGTTGCACCTCAGACTGTCCAGGAGCTCAGTGATGCCCTGGTTCTGATCTGGGAGGTGATCCCCCAGGGCACCATTCATTGTCTCATTAGAAGCATGCTCGGACATTGTCAATCATGTATACAAGCAAGTGAGGGCCATACAAACTACTGAGTACAATTTTGAGTTGCTGCAAGGCAATTTTGGCAAATTGAACTAGCCTGCCGCATCATTTTTTCACTTTGATTTTCAGGGTGTCTTTGAATTCAGCCCTCTGTAGGTTGATAATTTCATTTCAACCAAATGATGTGGCATCTTTTCATTCCTAACACATTACCCAGTCCATATCAGTATATATATCCAGCATAATTTTTTTGAGCAGTTTATATATGACTGGAGACAACCATGAATGAATTTTCTTAAAACTGGGTGGGAACCAATCCAAACACTTTATGAATGAAGGTGGTGCTCGAAGTAGGGGCGGTGCTTTTGAACTGCCAAGATCAGAGGTGCTCTATACATTGGCAGTGAATGGCATCAATGAATGAATGGCAAATATAAACAATATGTTGTTAAAGGTGCTATGTGTGCTCTCTGTTGTTCAGCGCTATAACGTCAGCATAGGAATCAATGTAAGCTTCAAAGAATAAGGAGCTATATTCATTAAAATATGAACTGCAAGATATGACCTGTAATTGTGCCATAGTCAAAATGATTGCTGTTTAGAGAATGTGACCACTAGGGGGTATTGCAGCACCCTAAACCACAGACACAACTGCACAGACACAAGTTCCAGTATAATAAAAAGGTTTATTTTCATCAATACCTTTCTCAAAGGTTCCAAAAGTGGCATAAACTAAATACAAAATAATTATTTCTCTCTCCTCCACACCTCTCAGGTGAGCTTTGTTCATTCTTTACACCTGACTCTCAACTCTCAACTATCCTGAATATACCAAATACAGCAGATCAGTTTTAAGCAGAAGTCCAATGCCTAGCTGCAGAAAGTATTTTTCCACCATTTTGACTCATGTTTTAGCCATATTTCTAATCCCAACAAAATGGCTTTAAGGGTGTCCAATACTTTAAACAGTGTGTGACGCGGAACCAACAACATTTCTAGGTCTTTGGAGTTGATCCATATCTCCACTGGGAAAGAACTTTGGGTATTTACATTGCTCCCTTCAGAGTTGGTTGGCATGCATGCCCTTTGCGGATGTTCCATCCAAATTTGCATGTCCTCCTAGGATCTGAAGTCTGGGCAGTCGCAATAGCGACCGGTCTGATCCAAATGTTTCAATTAAGTTTCAGAATCCAAACATACATCCTGGCTCAATGCAAGACTTGAGATAGAAGGAGAAGAAGCACTTACCAGTTTTATTATTGAGTCTGTAGAATTCGCAGCTACCCTTCCAGGTCACCATTTTGGTTTTCCCAGAATGCTTTTCATCCTCCCTCATAATTGGTTCTAAGGAAAAGGATGTTCTTGACACAGGGTACTCTTTTGCCTGATGGCGCACTGCAGCCATCTTGCCTAGGGATACAGGGAGGAAGGAGATAGCAAGCCACAGACATGTCGCTAAAGAGGGGTAGGCACAATTTACCAGGTGAACTTCTCCCCATTTGCAAGACGTACCTGGCCATTCAGAGCATTTGAGAGCCTGTCCTTGGAGACGCAGTGAGCCCTTGTGTTTGGGAATATCTTCACTTTTTGTGGAGCAGGTCGACTCATTTAAAAAAATTCCCAGGCATCTAGATGGACACTTCCACAGTGGCCGAAGGTCATTTCCCTGAACAACTGCCATCTTTCTTATGTGTTCTCTCCCCCATTGTTATAACATTCACATTTAGCGTGCTTCATGAATGGATAGTCTGAGGTGGTTTTGGACACAAGAAAATTTTAAATACAGGTTCCTATCAAGCAGAAGGTCAAAAATCCTGCCGATGATGCCACTTGTGACCACTAAGAGGAATTGCAGCACTCCAAACACAACTGCACAAACGTAAGTTCCAGTATAATAAAAAGATTTATTTTCATCAATATCTGACTCAAAAGGTTCCAAAAGTGGCATACACCAAATTAAAACAATTCTTCTCTCACTTTCTCTCCTCCACAACCCCAGGCGAGCTTTGTCCATCATCCACACACGACTCCAAGTTGTCTGGATGACTTTAAGCAGACTGTTATCTTGGACCCAGGAGTACTTTCAGTGCTAGGATATAGCCCAATGGAAGTACTCCTAGGTCCATTGGAAGTCCCATAAAATAGGGAGTGTGAATCCCACCAACTCCCCCAGGTGGTACCTAAAGAATGCAACAGGGCTGCCTCACAAAAATACAGGTCAAAGCATGCCCTGCGGGTGTCCGTGTTGGAATCCTAACCAAGGGAGGCTGACATCTAGCATATTAGTGGGGAAAATATTCATGAGTGCTCATTTCCCTCCGTTCTTCCATTGCTCTGGTCTCCCAGCCAGGTAAGAATCCTTTTTCAATCCCGGTTGTGATGCCAGTCCACATGTGCCATCTATTACAAGTGCTGATAACAAACAGCCACATGAGATGCAGATTTCAGTACTCAAAACACCCAAATAGATGCACAGATGAGGCTGTACAACTTCTACCTTCTGACTGCATGTCTAAATGAATAACTAAAGACATTTAACATTACTGTTTAATTGGAAATGCAAACATGCCATGACAAAATAGTGGCAGCATTTTAACATGTTCTATATAAATAGGCCACAATATTTACCTAAAACTTCACATCATATAGTGATGCAATAAGTAAAATGACAGAAAAATATCATAGCAAACAGAAGCACTTCTCAAATGTGTGGAGCCCAGTAGCTACAGTGATCTACATGTCTGTCTCCCTCCACCGTTGCAACCCTTATTACAATGTTTAAATTAATTATTATGCTTCAGTTACCTGGTGCTATGGAACTCCTGAAAGGATAACAGCAATTAGGTTTTCTTTTTCTCTCAGAGTCAAGTCTTTTGTTCAGTATATTTTGCTTTCTCCCTTAAGCACCAGTGGCAGTTTAAAAATGCACAGACTGGAGAACTTGGGGTCAGGTGTTTTAGGGAGAAGCTCTGTTGGGTGCAGCCTTTGTAGTGCAGGATTTTAAAGCCATCCACTGCACACCTTTTAACACACCTTGTATTCTCATTTGAGAATCACATCTGGCTCCAGAAGACTATTGTGTCCATGGCTATTAGTTCTCAGGCGTATGGCAATCCGTCTCCCCAATTATAAACAATCACTACTAGTAGGACAGGATGATTAACTTGTGATGTCCCAAATTTACATGTGAAAATTGACATGCAATGTCTTCAGATTTGGTCCCAATTTTAATTTGATGTATTGGTGGGGAACAACAAATCAGCTGATACACACTTAACATCATTCCAGTCAATCATAATATATTAAGTACAAACATGCATTTTAATTCTTTGCTTGGACTGAAAATAAAGATTGAATAAAACTGACATACAAGTCTTCAGATCTGACCTGTTTATAATTATTATTTACTAATTAAGAATAAGAAATCAATTTTTCATGATACCATTCTTATCTCTCATAAAGTAAGAAGACCCCCATACACTTTATTTTTCTGAAATGAAATAGGAGGGTCAAAACTAACAGGTAGGTCATCAGATTTAGATCCCTCACATAAATTGTTGTATTGATGGGGAGAAAAAAATCAGTTGATATACACTGTACTTTATATACTTTTCTTTATCGTAAGAAAAACAAACCTCCACAATAATATTTTATAACTTAAGAAAGAGGGACCACAACTGATGGGTAGGCTATCAGATTTGTCCCTCCTGCCCCCCATGACCAACAGTTCTGGTTGAGCACACCGTGACATACAGTTAGGTCCATAAATATTTGGACAGAGACAACTTTTTTCTAATTTTGGTTCTGTACATTACCACAATGAATTTTAAATGAAGCAACTCAGATGCAGTTGAAGTGCAGACTTTCAGCTTTAATTCAGTGGGGTGAACAAAACGATTGCATAAAAATGTCAGGCAACTAAAGCATTTTTTTAACACAATCCCTTCATTTCAGGGGCTCAAAAGTAATTGGACAAATTAAGTAACTGGAAATAAAATGTTCATTTCTAATACTTGGTTGAAAACCCTTTGCTGGCAATGACAGCCTGAAGTCTTGAACTCATGGACATCACCAGATGCTGGGTTTCCTCCTTTTTAATGCTCTGCCAGGCCTTTACTGCAGCGGCTTTCAGTTGCTGTTTGTTTGTGGGCCTTTCTGTCCAAAGTTTAGTCTTCAACAAGTGAAATGCATGCTCAGTTGGGTTAAGATCAGGTGACTGACTTGGCCATTCAAGAACTCCTGGGTTGCTTTGGCTGTATGTTTTGGGCCATTGTCCATCTGTATCATGAAATGCTACCCAATCAATTTGACTGCATTTAGCTGGATTTGAGCAGACAGTATGTCTCTGAACACCTCAGAATTCATTCGGCTGCTTCTGTCCTGTGTCACATCATCAATAAACACTAGTGCCCCAGTGCCACTGGCAGCCATGCACGCCCAAGCCATCACACTGCCTCCACCGTGTTTTACAGATGATGTGGTATGCTTTGGATAATGAGCTGTTCCATGCCTTCTCCATACTTTTTTCTTGCCATCATTCTGGTAGAGGTTGATCTTGGTTTCATTTGTCCAAAGAATGTTTTTCCAGAACTGTGCTGGCTTTTTTAGATGTACTTTAGCAAAGTCCAATCTAACCTTTCTATTCTTGAGGCTTATGAGTGGCTTGCACCTTGCAGTGCACCCTCTGTATTTACTTTCATGCAGTCTTCTCTTTATGGTAGACTTGGATATCGATACGCCTACCCCCTGGAGAGTGTTGTTCACTTGGTTGGCTGTTGTGAAGGGGTTTCTCTTCACCATGGAAATGATCATCCACCACTGTTGTCTTCCATGGACGTCCAGGTCTTTTTGCGTTACTGAGTTCACCAGTGCTTGCTTTCTTTCTCAGGATGTACCAAACTGTAGATTTTGCCACTCGTAATATTGTAGCAATTTCTCAGATGGGTTTTTTCTGTTTTCGCAGCTTAAGGATGGCTTCTTTCACCTGCATGGAGAGCTCCTTTGACCGCATGTTGTCTGTTCACAGCAAAATCTTCCACATGCAAGCACCTGTCGCAGGTGGCTGGATGCGGCCCGCAATCAGCCGCCTATTTAAGGAGCCGCCGCCCTGCAATCAAGGCTGGAGTCGGGTAGGAGGTTGACGAGGCCAGTGCAGGGGGGCGAGGAGAGGCCCTGTGTGTTGTGTGGAGAAGAGAGAGAAGACAATTGAGAGTCTGGACTTTGGGGAAATATGGGGTTTGGTGGCAGTGCACGTAAGGACTTTGTAAATAATAGTGATTTGTGTAAATAAACGTGTGGTGATGGACTGGAACGTGTCTGCCTGTCTGTGTCCGGGACGCACCCTTTCACAGTGGCGTAGCCGGCAGGATGCTCCACCTGGCTCAAGGTGGGGACCTGCATTTCATAAATTGTCTGTGGAAGGCCCGGCACAGCAGGGAGCCTCACACATGTGCCGCAGGGGCGGCGTGCAACCAACCCCGTAGGGAAACGCAGTATCGCGGACCAGTGGAGGTCCGTGATTGGACTTTGTGTTTCAGGGGCGGCTCACTGACGCAGTGGCCAAGAAGGAGGCTGACGAGAAGGAGAGGCTGCAGCTGGGGAAGCCACAGCAGCAGCGGAGCTGCCCGGAGAATTGCTCTCCAGTGAGAGAGGGGAGCGAGATGGTCGGCCAGAAGTCCCTCCTCGTAACAGGCACGGGATTGGACAGCGTGTCCTGTCCTCTCGCCAGCGATTGGTCGGAGGCGAGAGCAGGGAATGTCCATCCTGTGCTCCAAAGAAACCCGAATGGGCCGCAGGGAAGGGCCCATAGAGAGCAGTCGGTAAGTGGAACTACTCACAAGGTAAGCCCACCGCCGGCTGCTTCTCTCTCCTTGGCGGCGATTTTACAGGGCCTGCAAGAACAACTGCGCCTTGTGCTGTCGCCACCGGCCGAGCAATGTGCCCTCCGTGCGGAGACGCTGGAGTCAGGAGGGATGGCAGTGGCGTCGGATCGAGAGCCGCAGGCAAGAGAGGATCGGTGCGCTGTAGGAGCTCCTGGACGGAGAGGCACAGCGGGGAAGGTAAGGGAGACCGACCCCGTGAAGCTCCGGACGCCAGCGGGGCTGGGTCTGCCCTCTTACAACGGGCAGATCCAAACCGTCGCGGCGTCCCAAAGTAAACGGAGGAAGCGGCTTGGGGAAGCCAGTTCCTCCGATAAGGGAGGACGTGCCGCTGGGTGTGCGCGTCCTTCAAAGGGCCGTCCTCTGCAGAGGCAGAGGAAGTACCCGTTGGCTGGGAGGAGACGGAGCATGATCCCACTGGTGGTCCCGTGGCGGGGATCGAGGAAGGCGCCGAGGTGGAGGCTGGAAAAAGGAGCATCGGGGTGCCGATTGTAGCCAAGAGCGTTGGCCCAACTGAGGACGAGCAGTGGGGCTGCGTCAGGGCAATGCCTCCGCCCTTGTTTTTCTGTTTTATTTACAGGATTGGGCCCTAGGCTACGGAGTGTCGGCTTGCCGCCGAGGGGTTCTCGTCCTCGCGGAACAGTCCGCTGGTCCCGGGAGGTCTCAGCTAGCGGGGGAGTTATGTTGCAGGTGGCTGGGTGCGGCCCGCAATCAGCCGCCACCCTGCAATCAAGGCTGGAGTCGGGTAGGAGGTTGACGAGGCCAGTGCAGAGGGGGCGAGGAGAGGCCCTGTGTGTTGTGTGGAGAAGAGAGAGAAGACAATTGAGAGTCTGGACTTTGGGGAACTGTGGGGTTTGGTGGCAGTGCACGTAAGGACTTTGTAAATAATAGTGATTTGTGTAAATAAACGTGTGGTGATGGACTGGAACGTGTCTGCCTGTCTGTGTCCGGGACGCGCCCTTTCACACACCATACCTCAAATCAACTCCAGGCCTTTTATCTGCTTAATAGATAATGACATAACGACGGACTTGCCCACACCTGCCCATGAAATAGCCTTTGAGTCAATTGTCCAATTACTTTTGAGCCCCTGAAATGAAGGGATTGTGTTAAAAAAATGCTTTAGTTGCCTCACATTTTTATACAATTGTTTTGTTCACCCCACTGAATTAAAGCTGAAAGTCTGCACTTCAACTGCATCTGAGATGTTTCATTTAAAATTCATTGTGGTAATGTACAGAACCAAAATTAGAAAAAAGTTGTCTCTGTCCAAATATTTATGGACCTAACTGTATTTTAATGCATCTTGCACATTTTTTCTGTGATCTTTAGCTCATTGTATCATTTTGAACATTAATTTGACAGTTTTTATCCAGTATAGATACAATGTAGAGTTAAGTGCAGCATGCTATTGTGATCTAGCAATAGATATAGGAATAACAAAATACTATTATTTAAAAGGGAATCATACTGGAGTAAAATTGGTTTATTATCATACAACTGAATATCCCTACTCATGTCAGCAAACTGAACAAATACATGACATACAAATTAGAATAAATTCAGACAAAAAATTTGTGTGGTGCTTAATCTGTTTATAAGGTTTATAAAATCACTGCAAATATTTTACAGAAAAAAAATTAAATTAACCAAAACAGTGCAAAAGAAAAAAATCAAAAGTGATATGGTAATTGGTATACATTTCCATGCAACTAAATCATTATCTGTGGTTCAAAATACATGAGACCATGCATAGTGTCGTAATAACCCTTGCAATGAATTACAACTGATGTGGTTAATTAACCACTCTCACAATTATGCTGTGTTCATTTGGATCGCAAAACGATTTGATAAAAGATATATTAATGAAATTGCAGAACTAAATGTATATGAATTCAATAGCAGTGAACATTCCAATAATAAACAAACTTAATTTTTACATTTTTTTCATGTTAAAGTTTGATCATTATGAATCTATGAGGTATGAGTTTGTATTTCTTTTTTTAATTAAGTTAACCAGTAAAGTAGAGAAGACATTCAATCACCTAAAATGAAATTAAAATCCATTAATAAAATTCAGGTGATGTTTTAATATGAAAATTAAGCATAATGTGTATAATCAAGGTGAATTTTATGTCACTTTCAAATTCCATATTAAGCATGTTTGTGAAAGGTCCCATTTTGTAAGGACCAGCCCAAAATAGAGTTACATTAAAATTAGAATGCCTTTTATTGTCACTATACACATGTACAATGAGATTAAAAGCAGCTCCTTCAGTGCAGACATATATGTAGAACACAACAAGTAAATAAACAAATAAACAAACAAATGGTGCAAAAAGTTGCAAAAAAAAGGTTCTGTGACGCTATATACAAATGGAAAGAATAATAACTAAATCGAGTTATTGCACATTATTTAAATACTGGAAAGAATAAATAACTTATTGCACTATTGGGTTATTGCACATAATTTAAATATTGCACAATAATGATGATCATGTGCAGTGAGTAGTGGATGTTGGACCCTGAGAGTAATGATATTGTACAGTATACAGATATTGTACAGTTATTATTCAGTACCATTTAGATATTGGATATTGCACAGTTGATGGATAGAAGGAAGTCCAGGGGTTGGGGGGTTAGACTGTGTAGTCAGTGCATGTGTGAGTTTAGAATGGTTATGGCTTTTGGGAAAAAACTGTTCTTGAGTCTGTTTGTCCTTGTTGTGATGTATCTGTAGCGCCTCCCTGAGGGCAGCAGGTCAAACAGATCAGAGCCAGGGTGGGAGCTGTCCTTGATGATGTTTTTTGCTCTGCTGAGGCAGTGGGAGGTGTAAATATCCATCAAGGAGGGGAGAGGGCAGCCGATGAATTCTGTGCTGCCTTTACTACTCGCTGAAGCCTCTCCCTGTCTGCCATGGTGCAGCTGCCGTACCATACTGTGATACAATACGTCAGCAGGCTCTCGATGGACGAGCGGTAGAAGGTCAGTAGCAGGTTGGAGTCCAGGTTGTGCTTTCTGAGGACCTTTAGGAAGTGTAACCGCTGCTGAGCCTTCTTGATGACTGCTGTGATGTTGTCTGTCCAGGAGATGTCAGCGGAGATAAGGACGCCAAGAAACCAGAAGGTATGGACCCTCTCCACACACTCGCTGTTGATGTAAAGGGGGGCTAGGTCGGTGCTGTGCCTCCTGAAGTCGACAATGATCTCCTTGGTTTTCCTGGTGTTCAGAGCCAGATTGTTCTTTGAACACCAGGCTGCCAACTTCAGGACCTCCTCTCTGTAAGCTGCCTCGTCTCCCTTTGAGATGAGTCCGACCACTGTGGTGTCATCAGCAAACTTGACGATGAGGTTGTTGTTGTGGGCCGGACTGCAGTTGTGGGTGTAGAGACAGTACAGAAGGGGGCTCAGCACACAGTCTTGCGGGGTACCGGTTTTCAGTGTGCGAATGGAGGAGTGGTGGGGTCCGAGTCTCACAGTCTGGAGCCGGTTGGTAAGAAAGTCTTTTATCCAGACACATGTGAGAGGGGGGAGGCCAAGAGTGACCAGTTTGGTGATGAGAATGTCAGGAATGATTGTATTAAAAGCTGAGCTGTAATCCACAAACAGCATCCGGACGTAGCTCTGCTGCTGCTCCAGATGGCTCAGCACAGAGTGGAGAGCTACAGCAATGGCATCTTCTGTGGATCTGTTCGTGCGATATGCGAATTGGTAGGGATCGAAGTCTTGGGGGAGATAGTCCTTGATGTGCTGGAGAACCAGTCTCTCGAAGCACTTCATGATTACTGGAGTGAGGGCCACAGGGCGATAATCATTTAGGCTGGTGATGGGAGACTTCTTCGGCACTGGAATGATTGTGACTGATTTAAGGCAGGATGGAATGTCTGCCTGGGCTAGGGAGAGGTTGAAGATTTTGGTAAAGATAAAGGTGAGCTGGTGGGCACACGCTCTGAGCACCCTACCAGGCACTCCATCTGGGCTGGCAGCCTTCTTCGGGTTCACTGCCAGGAGCACCCGTCTGACATTGTGCCCCTTTACAGTGAGTGGAGTAGTGCATGAACCAGGTGAGGGTGGGAGAGGGGCTGGAGCAGGTGAGTGCTGCTATTGTGATGATGATTCAAAGCAAGCAAAGAAGCAGTTTAGCTCCTCTGCTAGCGGCACACTCAGATCTCCTGTTGTTGCATCACAGCCTCTGTAGTTTGTAATTATTTGTATTCCCTGCCACACCTCCCGTGTATTGTGGCTGGACAGATGGGACTCTATGCTCCTTTTATGGTCCGTCTTGGCTTTCTTAATTCCACTTTTCAGAGCGGCTCGGGCAGCCCTGTACAGAGCTCTGTCACCTTACCTGAAGGCAGCGTTGTGGTCTCTGAGGAGTGTACAGACCTGGCTGGTCATCCAGGGTTTCTGGTTTGGGAAAACCCAAATGTTTTTGTCCACAGTCACATTTCCGATGCAGAACCTGATATAGTCCAGTACCGTTCCTGTGAATGTTTCCAGCTCTTGGTGTTCAAATATGTCCCAGTCCGTCTGTTCAAAGCAGTCCTGTAGTTTGGAGAGTGCATTTTCAGGCCAGGTTGTAACAGTCTTTATGGTGGGCCTGGCACTGCGTCTGAGGGGGGTGTAGGCTGGGGAGAGCAGGAGAGAAAGATGGTCGGACTGTCCGAATTCGGGGAGGAGTATGGCTCTGTACGCGTGCTTGATGTTGGAGTAAACATGGTCCAGAGTGTTCTCCCCTCTAGTAGAACACTTAACATGTTGATAAAATTTCGGGAGTACAGTCTTCAAGTTGGTCTTGTTAAAGTCTCCTGCAATTATATGAGCACCGTCAGGGTGGGCTCACTGCTGTTTGTTAATGGTATTCAGCAGGAGAGAGAGCGCCGTGTTTACATTCGTGTTGGGTGGAATGTACACAGCCATGACAATCACTACTGTTAGCTCTCTCGGTAGAAAAAATGGCCGGCATCTTACAGACATGTACTCGAGGTCAGGGGAACAGTGTTTGTCTATAATTGTCCCGTTGCTGCACCAGTTCCCATGCACGTAAATACAGAGCCACCCTCCCCTGCTCTTACCGGATGCCTTTGTCCTGTCCCAGCGTAGCAGAGTGCGACCTGCTAGCTGCATGCTAGCATCGGGTATCCCCGGGTGAAGCCAGGTTTCAGTTATAATCAAAACACAGCAGTCACGAACATAGCGATTTCCAGCGAGTTGTAATTCCAAGTCATCCGTTTTATGCACCAGGGATCTGGCATTGGTGAGATGTGTGTGTGATGAAAAACACTCGAAACAGATGTCTGCAACTGGACACCGATGTGTGTAAGGTTCTGACAGATGTAGCGGATGTTCTCCGAACCGATCGTGCACAAACAAGCAAGAAAAAAGTACAAAAACAACAAAAAAGAGCACTGAAAAGGAGAGCTGTGAGCCGCTGCGACCATGCGCGCCGCCATTGTGCACATTAACCCTCTTGCTTGCCCAAGCATTATGAACAAGTAGAATGTTGAAGGATTGTTAAAAAAAAAACTAAAAAAAAAAAATTAAGTTATGAAAAAATTGATTGATTTAGTCCTACTAATAAAATCAGCACAATGTTTTAATTGTATAATATTAAGTATTTTCTGAAAGATTTCTGTCCTACAGGTGGCGCAGTGGTAGTGCTGCTGCTTTGAAGTAAGGAGACCGTGGAAGATTGTGGGTTTGCTTCCTGGTTCCTCCCTGTGTGGATAGCGCTTTGAGTACTGAGAAAAGCTCTATATAAATGTAATGAATTATTATTAAGTTATACATCTGAAGTAAAAGGACTGAGGTATATTCTGCTCCGTACTTCTAAAATTTTTATTTTTATACTGTATTGAGGATTTGTTCTGTTCTGTGTATTGTATTGTATTGTATTGTATTGACCCCTTCTTTTTGACACCCACTGCACGCCCAACCTACCTGGAAAGGGGTCTCTCTTTGAACTGCCTTTCCCAAGGTTTCTTCCATTTTTTCCCAATAAGGTTTTTTTTTGGGAGTTTTTCCTTGTATTCTTAGAGAATCAAGGCTGGGGGGCTGTCAAGAGGCAGGGCCTGTTAAAGCCCATTGCAGCACTTCTTGTGTGATTTTGGGCTATACAAAAATAAATTGTATTGTATTGTATAATAATAATAATACATTTTATTTATTTGTAGACACCTTTCTCAACACTCAAGGACACCAAACAATAGATAAAACACAGATTATAAACAAAACTAAAATACAAAAATTAAAATCAGACCGAGCAATTGTAATCAAAGAGAAAAAGCAGTCTTTAGCAAATGAGTTTTAAGTTTAGATTTGAAAAGTGAAAATGATTCAATATTTCTAAGCTCAGATGGTAGTGAGTTCCAGAGCATA
This sequence comes from Erpetoichthys calabaricus, assembly GCF_900747795.2. Taxonomy (NCBI): domain Eukaryota; kingdom Metazoa; phylum Chordata; class Cladistia; order Polypteriformes; family Polypteridae; genus Erpetoichthys; species Erpetoichthys calabaricus. The sequence goes on from NC_041404.2 coordinate 104,126,010, forward strand.
GTGGTAAGATAGACGAAGGGGACAGTCAAGTGGATGGAGGGAGGGAATGGCAACATGGAGGAGGTCAGACAGAAATGGAGGGGCAAGGTTGTGAATAGCCTTAAAAGTTAACAGAAGAATTTTGAATTGAATGTGGAACTTAACTGGAAGCCAATGAAGCTGCAGCAAAATGGGAGTGATATGGTGAATAGAGGGGGTTCTAGTAATGAGGCGGGCAGCTGAATTCTGGACCAGTTGAAACTTATAAAGAGATTTGCGAGAAAGACCAAAGAAAAGGGAACTGCAATAATCCAGATGAGAAGTGACAAGGCTATGAACAAGGATAGCAATGGTGTGGGGTGTGAGGGAAGGGCTAATACGATTAATGTTACGCAAGTGGAAATATGCAGACCGGGAGATGTTATTGATGTGGGACTGAAAGGATAAAGTACTGTCAAGGATGACACCCAGACTCTTAACCTGTGGGGAAGAATTATTATACTTATATATATTATATATTATAAGAATTATCCAGAGGAATTATTAATAACAAATGAAAAATGATCAGTTTTGGATAATGTTGATTTTGTACCAATGAGAAGAACGTCAGTTTTGTCACTAATTTAAGAAAATTTGAAGAAAACCGGGATTTGATTTCTGCTATGCAATCAATAAGTGAGGAGGGTGGAAAGGAAGCAGTAGGTTTGCTAATGAGATAGAGCTGAGTGTCATCGGCATAACAGTGGAAGCTGATGTTATATTTACGAAAGATATTACCAAGGGGAAGGAGGTAAATAATGAGAAGGAGGGGCCCCAGGGCAGAGCCCTGGGGCACACCTGAAGTAACAGCAGTGGGTTGGGATGTGAAAGTTTTAAGCCGAACAAACTGAGTTCGGCCTGAGAGGTAGGATCTGAACCAGTCTTGTGGAGTGTGGGTAATGCCAATCGAAGATAATCTATTGAGAAGAGTAGTGTGACAAATAGTGTCAAAGGCTGCACTCAGATCAAGGAGGATGAGAACAGTAATTAAACCAGAATCAGGTGCCATAAGGAGGTCATTAATAATTTTTATAAGTGCCGGTTCTGTACTGGGGCGGCACGGTGGCGCAGTGGGTAGCGCTGCTGCCTCGCAGTTGGGAGATCTGGGGACCTGGGTTCGCTTCCCGGGTCCTCCCTGCGTGGAGTTTGCATGTTCTCCCCGTGTCTGCGTGGGTTTCCTCCGGGCGCTCCGGTTTCCTCCCACATTCCAAAGACATGCAGGTTAGGTGGATTGGCGATTCTAAATTGGCCCTAGTGTGTGCTTGGTGTGTGGGTGTGTTTGTGTGTGTCCTGCGGTGGGTTGGCCCCTTCCCAGGATTGGTTCCTGCCTTGTGCCCTGTGTTGGCTGGGATTGGCTCCAGCAGACCCCCGTGACCCTGTGTTCGGATTCAGCGGGTTGGAAAATGGATGGATGGATGGGTTCTGTACTGTGGAGGGGACGAAAACCAGATTGGAACTGTTCATATAGATTATTTTGAGATAAATGAGAATGATGTTGAATAGCCACTATTTTTTCAAGAATTTTGGAAATGAAGGGTAGATTAGAAATAGGACGAAAATTACTATAATTAGTCAGATCGGCACCAGGTTTTTTCAGTATTGGGGTAATTGCAGCAGTTTTAAAAGATGAAGGAACAGTACCAGTAGTGAGAGAAGAGTGGGTTATAGCAGAAATAAGAGGGACCAGAGAGGGGAGGCAGGCTTTGACCAGAACTGTAGGGAAGGGGTCCAGTTCACAGGTGGATGGCTTAGACTTACAGACAAGATCTGAGATTTCTGAGAAAGTAGGAAGCTGAAAAGAGGAAAATGAGTGAGTTGGTGGGTGAAATTTAAATGAAGTACTGGAGGAATCCGTACCGAGGGACTGATGAATCTTCTGGATTTTTTCATTAAAAAGGGACATAAGGGAATTGCAAAAATTAGTTGAGCAAAGGTGAGAAGGTAAAGAATCCGGGGGTTGTGTGATATTATTAAGCAGTGAAAACAATGACTTGGTATTGCCTTCATTGGAAGAAATAATGTGAGTATAATAGTTAGATTTAGTTTGGGCAATACAGTCCTTGTAATAAAGTATATGGTTTTTGTATATTTCTTTGTGAAGAAAGAGTCCAGTTTTTTTATACAGCCGTTCAAGTTGCTGGCCTTTGGCTTGAAAAAGTACACGCGTGAACCAGGGAGCAGAAAAGGAGAAAGAAACAGATCTAGTTTTTAATGGAGAGACAGAGTTAAGAATACCATTAAGTCCAGTGTTATAGTGTGAGACCAGTTCTTCAGGAGTGGATAAATTATGAATGTCCATAAGGTGATCAATACTAGAGGAAAGAGTGTCTAAGTTAATATTCTTAATACTGTATTACGGAAAGACATGAGACGGGAAAGCTTAGTATTGGAAAGTGCAAGTTTAACATTGAATAAAATAAGAAAATGATCAGTTATGGGGATTTCATCTGCAGTACAATCAAGCGGGATAACTCCAGAACAGCAAATCAAGTCCAAGATATGTCCTTTGGAATGAGTGGGAACATCAGTATGCTGCTGGAACCCAAAACTCTCATGGCAGGATGTAAAGTCTCTAGTAATAGGGACATTGATATTATCCATATGTATATTGAAATCCCCAAGAAGTATTATGTTTGATGAAACTGTAGATAAGTGTGTAAGAAAAACAGCAAAGTCATCCAGAAAGTCATTATTTGATTTAGGGGGCTGATAAACAGTTGCAATAATAGTAGGAATAGGTCCAGTTAATTGACACACAAGAGATTCAAAAGAACTGAAGGCAGGAACAGACAACGGCAGGACTTTCCACTTCTCACAATACATTAACGCGAGACCTCCTCCCCGGCCAGAGCCACAGGATTGAGAGATGTAAACAAATCCCGGGGGAGTGGATTCGTTAAGTTGGGAAAAGTCATGAGGTTGTTGCCATGTCTCGGTTAGACAGAAAAAGCCAAACTTACGATCAGTGAGGAGATTGTGGATGAGAGGCCCCTTGCTCGTAAGTGAGCGGATGTTCAGTAGACCGAAGTTGACAACAGCGTTATCACATTCAGCAACGGTGTTAGCCGACTGAGCTAGGCTGGCTAACACACTGTGGTCAGCGACTCTGCCTAAATTACATGGAGGACGTCGAGAACTGGACCAGATGGAGTTTATTATTTTCAAACTGTCAGCTTGGATACTCCGGCCGGACCCGCGGTGGATGTATCTCCGACGGGGGAGGAATTCAATGTCTAGGTGGAGATACAGGCCAGTCAGCGGAGGCACGGACAGGTGGAAGCGGAGTCGGAGGAGCTTGGCAGCTGAGTACTGAAGCAGGCCTGTCACAGGTAGGATAGCGATCGACAGGAGGGACCAAACATGTTAAGCGAAGATGCAGGCAATTCAGATGTCCGGAGAACAAAGCCAGATAAGTTTCAAAGCGGGCATAGGCTGAAAAATAGTCCATCCACAGCCAAATCAGCAGTTGAGCTAGAAATCAGTCTAGCTTTAAATGATTGAAAAATAAAACTCAACAAATAAATCTGCCCAAAATTAAAATGAAAACAGTTGCTTAGCCCATTAGATTGTAAGTTAATCATACAAAAAGTTAAAAAAGGTAAAAAGTTACCGGCGAGCAGCGGCGACCAGTCACACCAGCGTTCGCTCAACCGAAAGTCAAAAATGTTGTCAAGATGTATAGATGTTGGACTCTTATCTGCTACAATAAACATGTCTATTTCAAATGTAACATTTACTTGTGACAGCGGTCTGTAAATTTAAGATTATATGAAATTTGACAAACGAGAGGAGACCATTCAGTCCACAAAGCTTATTTCTTTATCTGATAGCTAAGCTGTCCCAGTATCTCATTCAGATACCTCCTAAAAGTTGTCAAGTTTTCTACTTCAAATACAAAATTTGTTTCTTGAGTAAGGACAATGTTGGTTCTCACTAGTGTCTACTGCAGAAAAAGATCCTCCTGGGCAGGATTTAAACAACATCTTCCATGCAACTGCTGCTTCTTGGCATGCCCTGGGTTGTAATTTGTAACTGCTCCTGGCCGAGATGCTTCTAGGAATATGGACTCAGGTGACCAGCCCTTTAGCTGGTGATTTACTTGTTTCTGGGCTTCTAGACTCAAAATTCTGTGTGCTTGTCATTTTTTTTAAATTTTAATTCAGGTTTAAACCTTAAGTAAAACCTTTGCAACATGAGAAGGCCCGTTTAGAATTATTTGTGTATTTAAAATAAATATTGTACTTAATAATACTAGCTACTTTATAACAGCTAGAACTTTGAAAAGGATAAAAAACAACTAACATATCTTCACAGAAAGATTTAATGTGAGAAATTTGAGAGATCTTAATAATAATGCTTTAATGCCAATGTTTGAAAGACTTGAAGCACTGATGACATGTGAAAAACAGTATGCACTGAGTGATTAGATGTGAATTCAGGTCATCACAAGTTACTCACCCTGTCCCTCTAGTGGCGGTTGTGCAGTCTGCATGAAATAAACACACAAATGAAGTCACAGAGACAAAATGTTTTAGAAAAAGCTGTTTTTTTGTATTAATTAAAATGAAAGGGAAATCTGTGTGTTACTTTATCTATATTCTCTCCACTAAAAGATGTGTGTTCTTATGTTTTCTCTGAAAGTTCTTGCAAGTTTGACCAGTAACTGATCCATGGAAATGTGCATTGCTGCATGATCCTTGTTGAAGGCAGGGCATTTATAAAGGGATTTTCTTTCTTTCTTTCTTTCTTTCTTTCTTTCTTTCTTTCTTTCTTTCTTTCTTTCTTTCTTTCTTTCTTTCTTTCTTTCTTTCTTTCTTTCTTTCTTTTAAAGGTAATGGAATGTGGACCTTGCACTGTACCATAGAGAAGGGCATACTATTGTATTGATTTCTGAGCAAGCTCTGATCATCAAAACACACATTTGTGCCAGAGGAGATGTGGGGACCAAATTTAGCACAACACCTACACCTGCCTGCAGCAATATCTATTTGAAATTAATAAAACTCATTTACCAATCTACACATTAGTTCTTAATATAATGAGTGTTTCACATCTTGTAAAGATAATGCAATATTATTAACATTTCATTTATTTTCATGTCTTAGTTTCTTTCTGTGAAAATTTTTTCTTCATTACAATTTTAGTTATTATGTGACCCATGATTTACAACATATGTAATGTAATTACAGTTTGAATCTAAAATAAAGTTAGACGTATGACTATATTAAAAAAAAACTGTCACTCTTCTTTCTGCACATAATACATGTGATAAGCAAATTCATACTCTCTTGATTTTGTACTAATGTGTTCAGCTTCCTGCTACAATGTTCCAAATGACAACGTGTCTCAGACCTATTCTTAACATGGAGGAATACGAACGGGTGTTAAAAATATGGTGGCCTACTTGTCAGCACTGGTGCCCTTTTATTTTAAAGTTCATCTCATCTATTTGAACATATAGGTTTTGACTTGTCACAAAAAACAAGAGATTATATCAGTTATTACAAAACTAAGATAATACAAATTTACTGATATCCTTGCACTTAAGAGTCGTACAATAAAAGTATCCACCACCTTGGAAGTTTTTCTTTTTGATTCAATGTTTTAAAACAACATAGTGAATTTAAATTGGAGTTTTTGACACTGATCAAGAAAAGGAAATAATTTACAATAAAGAAAAAAAAAAAAACTGCTCAGTGATCTAAATTAATTGCAAATATAAAAAACACTACTACTTGATCATATAAACATTCATTCACTCACCTCTGCAATGTGACAAACCTAAGTCTTCACTTCTGCAGCCATTTGGTTTTAGAAATCACATAATTAGTCTGAAGTCAATAGGTTTATATTGATTGTAGTATAAAGGCACCTGAATGTGGAAGGTCCACCTTGTGGCAAGTTAATATTATTGCCAAACCTAGATCATGGAGACAAAATAACACTTCAAGTTACTCTGTGAAAAAGTGACTGAAAAGCACAAATTGGAAAGGAGACAAAAAAATATGCAAGTCACTGAATCAGTCATTAAGGAATGGAAATAGTATGGCACAGCTATAAATGTACTTAGAGCAGGCCATCCGCAAAAAATTGAGTAATCATGCAAGAAGATCAATCAAGAGACCTATAATAGCTCTGACGTATGTTACAAGCAACAATGGCTGAGATTGGAGAGACTGTACAGCCAACAACTGATGCCCAGGCTGCTTCACCAATCACAGCTTTATAGTAAAGTGGAAAGAGATCAAAGTCACTGTTAAAAAAGGCACACATGACACATTAGCTGGAAGAAAGTTCTATGGTCTGATGAGACCAAAATCAAGCATTTTCGCCATCAGACAAAACGCCATGTTTGGTATAAGCCAATCTCTGCACATTATCAAAATAAACCATTTCCGCTGTGAAGCATGGTGGTGGCTGTAAGGTTGTTTCTCTGCAGCAGGGTATAGAGCAGTGTTCTGAAACTCTGGTGCCTGGAGGGCCGCAGTGGCTGCAGGCTTTCATTCTAACCTTTTTCGTCATTGGTGACCAGTTTTTGCTGCTAATTAATTCATTTTCCTTTCATTTTAGTTGACTTGTTTTTTAAGATTTGTTCCCCTCAATTTCTTCATCAATCATGAATTGCTTCATTTCTGTCCTTAAATGGCACCCAAACAGAAATAAAATGTGAAGTGAGTGAGCCAAGAGAGGACCAACTAAGTTAGGGCCCCAAACTCCAACCAATTTCACTACAAATAGTTGCTTAATTAGGAGCCGATTTTTGTTGTTAATTAAACCCATTCTTTAATTCCATGGCTTGTTGCTGCTCTCATTGTGCAATGGTATACATTTCCAAAATTATAGATTTTTTCATTTCTAAGAGCACTGATAAAATGTTTTGTGGACCTGAGCAAATCAGCATTCCTGAGACCTTCACTTTTCTCTATTTTCAGATATTGTGTGATAGACACAGTTTGCTGGTCATGTTTTGGTTCATTTTGTATCTCATTATTGTTTGACTGCTAATTAAGAAAAAAGAAACAATTCAGGGGTCTGAGTCTTTGAGAATAAGTAAATTAAAATTAATTCAAAAGAAGTTAATTAGCAGCAAAAACAGGTCACTATTTAAGAAAAGGGTTAGAATGAAAACCTGCAGCCATCCAGGACCAGAGTTTGAAACCACTGGTATAGGATAAAGTGAATGCAGCAAAATACAGGAAAATTCTGGAGAAAAACTTGATGCAGTCTGCAAGAAATCTGCATCTTGGAAGAAGATTAAAGCATAAAGTGAAACTGTTTTTACTGCTTAATATTTGGCTAATTGTAGTAAGACACGTTTTTGTGACGGTGTTTGCCTATGTGTACGATGAATGAAAGTGGAGCCATTTATAGAATTAAACTAGGGTGTAAACAGTTGCATGAGTTGGCGCTTACTTTGAGGGAAGAATGATAGTGCCTAGAGGTCTCCTGTGGAGTGGTGAAATGATGATGTAGCCGCACAAGCATGCATATCCATGGTGGAGATATGGGTGCAAGTGGAGTGGTGCTACTCCACTCGACCCCAGCTGGGATGTGTGGAGGCATCTGGGCAACAGATACCATGCTGCAAAAAAGGTAAGGAAATACTGTAGATAAAACCATTGAAGTGTGAGCTAGGAGAGCATATGAATTAGAAAAGGCCAATTACCAGAGTGCCCACTTTGGAGTCTCCGTGTTGGTACACATGTGAGCAAATGTGAGCACGAGCTTTGAAGGCTTTCTTCCAGGTCATAGCACTTAGCTATGCGATGGTGTGTTAGGTGATTTGGAAGGAGCTTGATGAGATGATTAATATGATTGGTGGACTGAATCCCATGGGGTGTATGAAATGAGAGAATGGACATCAACAGTAAGGAGGACAGCCTATCTTTGTGACTAAGGTTGAATCCATCAAATGGAGGGGTGTCCCACAGATACTCCTGAGGTGCCTGAACAAGGTGAGGAGGATTTTAAATCTTGGATTTATCCCCTAGAACTGCTGTGAGAGTGGGGATAAACAAAGGATGCAGTGGATGTTCAATTTAGGGATGTGGCAATACAACTGTTTTTGAAATCGATATCAGTACAAGTATTTTATTTATCACTATTTCTGACACTGAGCATTTTAATGCCTATCATTAATTGGTATAGGTAAATCTATATTTAAATTAACCAATTCTCACAACACAAGGTCTCCATAACAAATTTATTACAAAATACATTTTAATAGAACAAAGTAAAACATATGCAGCTTCCCAGAGGCCTACAGGTTAAAGGTCTTTGCCACACATAGTTTATTGGAAGAAGGGGACCTCCTAAAAACCAAACTCTATCCCCACCGATCTTAAGATAGTTTTAATACAGTTGCCTTAATTACTGGGCTCTTTCAAATACAACTACAATCTCTTAAAAAATTACTAAAGTTACTAATAAAACTATTATGACATGTTTGACCATTACCCTAGGGGGGTGATCAGCCAGGGTTATTAGGATAATTAGATACTTCAATCCAGACACCACCTGGCAAGCACAGACAAGGTGATTGAAAAAAGTGTTTAGTGAAAAAAATCCAAACATACATCACAGTAAAGGAAAACTAAGAGAAAAAACTATGCAAACCACATTAGATACCTTACACAAACACACAAAAATAAGTTTGAAATTATGTTTGAAACCAGGCTGCTAGATAGGTGCATACAAAACCCAAATTGTCATGTCTAGTATCACCCAGGATAAACAAACATCCCCCATAACAATACCCAAACTAAACATTTATTTGATCTTAGATGAATCAATGTTATTAACATTTAGTTAGCCCAGTAACACTGCTAAAAACAAATAATTTTATAAGACAAACAATAACCAAATAAATCAGCCACAAACAAACCAAATATAAATAGTAATTAGTGTAGGGTTACCAGATGTCCGGCAAAAGGAGGACATGTCCTCCTTTTCAGCATTGTATCCTCTGTCCGACAGGCATTGCCTGAAAAGGTGAAAATGTCTGGCTTACATTAATCACTGACTTGACAGGGTTATGGCTGAAACAGCACACTATCATCTCTATGTTTTACATAAATCATCTATTTTTTATCGAAAACAAAATACAGCTACATGCTACTCACTCTATTTCCAGCAATTGAGATGCTATTACAGTTATTCCCCGTGCTGAAAGCATACTTTCAGAGCATAAATCAGAGACCAGTAGTGATCAAGAATTTTTTCAAGAACAGTTTTTCAGAAGTATATTTGTAGTATGTCACTATGTCAGGAGAAAAGCTATTGAAAGAGAAGAAACATTGGCATTGGAGGTTTGTAGCAAACAAAGCAAATGCAGCTTAGCAGACAGAGTGAAACTTTTATTTCCCAGAAAGTGAGAGAACTTCAAGATGGCCAAAATGAAGAATGCAAGACCAAGGGTGCAATGATTATTTGGAAAAGTGGATGACCCCCTTCGATGAATTTCAATGCTTTTGTAGGATTTTTTTAAATAAATTGAAAGACATTACGTTCGATGATCTGTTGCCATGTGTATAGTATGTCAGCAAAAAGGGTATTGTTGTAGATGATGTTCAGTTGTTTGACCAGTACTGTAACCTGAAATCATTCACAGGACAGAAAGATGACAAGTTTTTTGACAGTCTCCTTCATGAACAGAGGCGTTCATACTTTCAAAGTTTTACAAATAAAGCCAGTTGCTCAGAGCTGCTTAAAATCTGCAAATTTTTCTTTTGTACTCCTGGGCACAATGCCAGTGTTGAAAGAGAATTTTCCTTGAACAATGCACAGTGGACAAAATAAAGAAGCAGACTGTCTGTTGACTATGTCAGAGGAGTTCTTCTTACAGAGTACAATATTAAGAATGTTTCTTGTCTGGAGTTCCACGCTTATGTTGCTGGAACGATAAACTGCTGAGAAAAGATTCCTCATCTGAAAAAAATGAAACTGCATAGTTATACTATAACTTTTAATTTTGATGACTTGCTTTTGTGACCTGTCAAATTAGTTGTTTTTAAAGTTTTCATTTCACACTGTGTTTCATGGATAGAATAGGACATGTTTTCCTTTTGACATTTGGTGTCCTCCTTTGGGTTTGCAGGTATCTGGTAACCCTAAATTAGTGCTCTCTCTAAAAGAGAAACAGAATACATGAGAAAGTAAAACATAGAAAAATCTAATAACAAAATAAAACCCTGAACAAATTCATCAAGCTACTTTTAAGATGGGGTCAAATCTACCATGGGTTGCCCAACATTCAGTTGATCTCAAACAAGGAGCCATGGTTTACCAGCAGTAGCCAACAATCATTCAATCCAACTACAAGGCCCAACTGTTCCTTCACAATGCTACAACTAGTGATGGACTGCTTGATACTGATGTGTCAACACCATGTCAAGCTTTCAAAGTGCTGGTTCAAAGCTTGCTTCTAATAGAGAGGCATCTGGTTTCAGTCGGGGCTTGACAGTGCGTGTTGTCTCCCAGAGCCTGGACCGCTCACAATCCCCAAGACGACAAATGTCTAGTGATGGGCTACTTGATACTGATGTGTCAACACCGTGTCGAGCTTTTGAAGCACTGGTGCTCGAAGCGCCTCTTCGAGGCTTGTTCCAAATGAACCCGTCACATGATTTTGAGGCACGCTAGCATCATGACATCATTGATATCTGCACAGTTAGACACCGATTTGGTCAGCCACTCACCTACTAATTTTCTTTGGATCAAAGCATAATAGCAGTGTCCCTGCTGCATCTGTAAGGTGTGCTTATGCAAGTTCAAATCCTATGGTTCACGTATGTGGGGCTTGTGTGTGGTCCTTGCCCAAAAAAAAAAAAAAGGCCCTTTTAAAAAACAGTTAAGTAGTACTTGCCTGTTAGTTAACAAATACGTTTAGGAGACATTATGAACGATTCATATGGGGCACCTCATTCCTTGGTGTGTAATCTTGTCCACCTAGAATCTGCAACGCCACTGCTGGGGGACATGTTTTGTTTTGGAAGTGCCTATAGGTATGTCAGAAGACTGGGACTTTGTGAAGTGTGGTCTAGCTTCACGTTGGGAGGCAAAATGGGAGGGCGGGGGGACTAGGTGGGGAGAGAAAGAGAGCAAGCTATTTCTAATCTATTCTTTTAATCCGTACAATTATATAAATGCCAATGCAACATTAGGCTTCATGGGAATAACTCCTGGAAAAACTGGAAATTAAGGTCAAAGCTGTCTTATTTTAAGTTAAGTCTACAAAATGACAGCAAAAGCGCAGAAGCAAGATCTTTATGACCAAACAGTTAACTTTGTTAGCTGGAATGTTAAAGGGCTGAATCACGAAATAAAAAGAAACTATTCTCTCACCTAACAGGACTAAACGCCAAAATAGTATTTTTCCAGGGGACCCACTCATTAAGCAAAGATCAGTTTCAGCTGCAGAGACTGGACTGGCCAAATATTCCATTCCAGCTTTACAAAGAAAACTAGAGATGTGGGAATTCCTGTCCATAGAACAATAACATTTGTAGTAACAGATGTAGTATCTGATCCTGAAGGGAGATATGTGATTGTCATAGGTAACTGTGAAATGATTTTGATAAATACCTATGCACGTAATGTAAATGATAGGGACTTTATACAAAATGTATTTGTTTCAATTCCCAATGTGAACACACATAAAATTATTATGGCTGGGGACATTAATTGTGTTTTAAATCCAGACCAAGAAAGGTCTCCTGCCACAGGGACGATGACGTCTAACACTGCACAAACAATTACACAGTGTGTAACAGATCACAACTTATCAGACCCCTGGAGATCTTTAAACCCAAACTCAAGAGCATATACCTTCTACTCACCAGTGCATCACTGCTACTCAAGAATTGATTATTTTTTTATAGATAATAATTTCTTGCCTACGATTAAATCTTGTAAGTACGACACTATCATTATTTCCGACCACACACCTTTGAGCATGGAGCTAAAATCACTGTGCCCTACATACTTATCTCACAGATGGTGTCTTAACCCACTTTTATTATCAGACAAGAACTGTACAGAATTTATACCCAAGCAAATAGATTTTTTTAGAGACAAATACATCCTTGAATGTTTCTGCAGGAATACTCTGGGAAACTCTGAAGGATTTGTTAAGAGGACAGATTATCTCATATCTTACCCACAAAAATAAATTGGAAACCAAGAAGGTTTCAGAGCTAATCGATGAAATTTTCAGAATAGATCAAGAACATGACAGGTGTCCAAATGAAGAAATTCATAGGAAAAGACAGGCTCTGCAATCCAGAGCTCAACCTCTTGACAACTAAAGAAACAAAACAACTCATTTTTAAATCAAGACATCATTTCTGGATGCATTACAAATACCATAACTAGATACTCTCAGTGCAGAGGAACTGGATAAACCTCTAGCACTATCAGAATTACTAGATGCTATAAACTCACTTCAGAGTGGGAAAGCAGCAGGCCACCTGATGCTACCCTGCCAAATTTTATAAAAAAAATTCTCAATTAAGCTAGCTCCCCTTTTGTTAGCAATATTTACAGAAGCTAGAGACAATAAAATTCTACCTCAAACTTTTCATCAAGCTCTAATTACTGTCTATCCTAAGCAAAATAAGGACTTACTACAATGCGCATCATACAGACCAACCTCACTTTTGAATAACGATGTAAAGATATTTTCCAAAGTCCTAGCTAGAAGGATTGAGAAAGTGCTTCCTTCAGTAATATCGCAAGACCAAGCTGGATTTATTAAAGGCAGACACTTAGCTTCCAATCTTCAACGCTTGTTTAATGTGATATATTCGCCCACAAAGTCAATCACCCCGGAGATATTATTATCGTTGGATGCAGAAAAATAATTTGATATGGTTGAATGGAACTACCTTTTTACCATATTGGAGAAATTTGGGTTTGGCCCAAACATCTGTGCATGGATCAAACTACTCTATACCTGTCCAGAAGCTTCATTTTGTATCAACAGCATTAATTCAGACTACTTCAAACTAGAATGGGGTACTGGACAAGGATGTCCCTTGTCATCACTGCTGTTTGTAATCGCCATTGAGCTACTGGCTGATCACTGTCAAAATGCTTATGAGATAAAGTGGATTATAAGAGAAGGACTTGAACAGAAAATTTCTCTATATGCAGATGATATTACTGTATATATCTGATCCACAAAATACTGTGCCTGTAGTCCTAACAGCACTTACAGAATTTCAAAAGATTTCTGGTTTCAGAATTTATTTGAACAAAAGTGTGCTCTTTCCAGTGAATTCTCAAGCACACAAAATTAGATTGGACAGTTTCCCTTTTATCATCGCAGATCAGTTTAAATTCCAAGGGGTAAACATCATGAGTATACATAAAGCTCTTTATCAAAAACATTTTGCTGTCTGCATGCAAAAGATTAAGCACGACTTGCATAGATGGTCTACCCTTCATCTCACTTTAGTTGGAAGAATTAACATTGTCAAGATGAATATTCTTACTAAGCTTCTTTTCTATTTCAAAACATTCCAATATACAGTACATCAATAAATCATTTTTTAAGAAATTAGGTTTAACCATACCCTCATTTATTTGGAATTCAAAACATTCTCGTATCCAAAAGGTGACCATACAAAGACCTAATGAAGAATGTGGCATGGCTTTACCTAACTTTCAATTTTATTTATGGGCAGCGAATACACAAGCTATAAAAACCTGGACATTGACACAAATAGGTGAGTAGACACAGGCTTTATCCGCAATTGAAATAAAAGACTGCAGTACTTCTTTATATTCCTTGCTGTGCACCCCAATAAGTACAAGTCATCTCCAGTATACTAACAACACAATAGTACTTCACTAACTCAGGATATGGAACTAATGTAGGAAGCATTTAAAAAATTAAATAAAAAATTAAAGGAACACGTTTTAATCAGAGTATAGCATCAAGTCAATGAAACTTCTGAAATATTGATCTGGTCATTTAAGTAGCAGAGGGAATTATTAATCAGTTTCAGCTGCTTTGGTGTTAATGAAATTAACAACAGGTGCACTAGAGGGGCAACAGTGAGACGACCCCCAAAACAGGAATAGTTTAAAAGGTGGAGGCCACTGACATTTTCCCCTCCTCATTTTTTCTGACTGTTTTTTTCACTAGTTGTGCATTTGGCTATGGTCACAGTGTCACTACTGGTAGCATGAGGTGATACCTGGACTGTGGTGTTATGGGTCCACAGGTCTTCCAGCAAAGGCCGTTTTGTTTTAAATAAATAATCGCCGCGCTCGCGGCTTAGCGAGGGGGCGTGGTGACTTTAGCGAGCCGCAGGGCGATCTGCGGTGTGGGCGTTTCTCACCTAAGTGCACAGGTGAGGGACTGCCCACATCCGTGATCGTTCCTGTGGCTAATGGGCTGCAGCTGCCATGTACTCTCCGCATATATAGAGAAGCACGAGCAGGTTAAAGGGAAGAAAGAACAAAAAGAGAAAGCAGAAGGAAACGGGGGTAGCAGGAAGAAAGGCGGCAGGAAGGCTAGAAAGCCGGTGCGGATGAGCGCGCAAGCGCTCGCAGGCAGCTGTGTGGAAGCCTGGGTGTTAGGCTGACACCCAGGAGTCGTAGTAGTAGTCGCTCCCGCTGAGTGAACGAGTAGTGGGGGTGACCAGTGAAGGGCGACTGGCCGTGTAAGGCCAAGAAGGCAGCGGGAGTCAGGAGGCTTGGAAGTAGGAGTCCCAAAGTGAGCGTCCTGGCCCTTGGGATTAAAGCCAAGTCTCGATCGGAAGAGCGGAACCGAAGCCAGGGATCGGGGAGCATCCAGATCGGTCATGTGGAGAGAAGGCCAGCTGCAGAAAGGGCGACTCTCCTGTTGCGTGGCCCAGATGGGAGAAGCAGGAGAGCTGCCAGGTAGAAGACATTGGGCTTTAGATTGGTTTTAAAGAGACTGCCTTCAGCATTGTTTTAACCTCGTTTTAAAGAAATGTTCTATTTATTGATTTTAATCTCCACGGTTCAATTAATGGATTATTTATTTAATGAAGACATTTGAACTGCACAGCACCTTATTATGAACACTGTTTTGTTCTATTTTAATAAAAGCACTTTGCACATTTTATACATCATCCCCTTTCTTAATTGTTATTGCCTCACTGTCTAGCTCATTGGTGACATTACCGACGGTGTTGGGTTCAAGGGCTCCCTAACAGAAGATGGGAGCATGGAGCCGAACTCGCATCGTCACATGGACTCTACAGAGGTTGCACAGGTTGTCCAACTTCTCTAAGATGGCACATCAATACGTGCCACTGCCAGAAGATTTGCTGTGTCTCCCAGTACAGTCTCAAGAGCATGAAGGAGATTCCAGGAGATAGGCAGTCACTCTAGGAGAGCTGGACAAGGCCATAGAAGGTCCTTAACCCATCAGCAGGACCGGTATCTGCCCCTTTGGGCAAGGAGGAACAGGATGAGCACTGCCAGAACCATACAAAATGACCTCCAGCAGACCACTGGTGTGAATATCTCTGACCAAACATTCAGAAACAGAATTCATGGGGGTGGCCGAGGGCCCAACGTCCTCTAGTGGGGTCTGTGCTCACTGTCCGGCAACGTGGAGCTCAATTGGCATTTGCCATAGAATGCCAGAATTGGCAGGTCCACCACTGGTGCCCTGTGCTTTTCACAGATGAGAGCAGGTTCACCCTGAGCACATGTGGCAGACGTGGCAGGGTCTGGAGAAGCCGTGGAGAAGATTATACTGCCTGTAACATCGTTCAGCATGACCAGTTTGGTGGTGGGTCAGTGATGGTATGGGGAGGCATATCCATGGAGGAATGCACAAACCTCTACAGGCTAGACAATGGCACCTTGACTGCCATTAGGTATTAGGATGAAATCATTAGACCCATTGTCAAACCCTATGTTGGTGCAGTGGGTCCTGGGTTCCTCCTGGTGCATGACAATGCCCGGCCTCATGTGGTGAGAGTATGCAGGCAATTCCTGAAGGATGAAGGAATTGATACTATTGACTAGCACCTACGCTCGCCTGACCTAAATCAAATATAACACCACTGGGACATTATGATTTGGTCCATCCGACGCCACCAGGTTGCACCTCAGACTGTCCAGAAGCTCAGTGATGCCCTGGTCCAGATCTGGGAGGAGATCCCAGGATACAAGCATCACAAGCACGAGGGGGCCATACAAACTACTGAGTACAATTTTGAGTTGCTGCAATGAAATTTCGGCAAAATGGACTAGCAGGCCACATTATTTTTTCACTTTGATTTTCGGGGTCTCTTTGAATTCAGTCCTCTCTAGGTTGATACCTTTTATTTCCATAAAATGATGTGGCAGCCTTTCATTCCTAACACATTACC